>NW_026600472.1:0-77500 GCF_029448725.1 Salvelinus fontinalis
GGTGTTCATGAGTGGATTTCTATGTTACATTTTTCCTTGGACTATATTTTTACGCGCCCTGTGTTTTGTGTGGCGTCGCCGAAGTATATGTTATTCCTAGAAGGAAATAAACATTCCACTTGTTAAAGTTATTCCTGCTCTCTGCACCTGACTCTTTTATTCCACCACTGGAAGTGTGACATGAAAGCTATGATCCATTATTTGTAATTTTTTAAAAACAATATTTGTATTGGTTTTTCTTTTTTAACAAGACATATATAAGCAGAAATATTACATGAAAAAAAATACAGCAAAAAGCACATCAAAAGTTAACAGCAACAAAAAATTCAAATAAATAAATTATGAAACATCTAAGACAAAACACAAGTGTTACAGAAGCATACAACCACCAAAATGTCCACCCCACATGCACACAAAGCATAGTACACTATCCAGAGTTCCCTTCATTAGTCAATATTTCACCCACATTACTCTGCTCAACAAAATCCCAAAATGGTCCCCAAACCTTTTCAAAAGTGTCTTGTTTACCCTTAAAAACTTCTTCTGGCTGCAAGCCCGACGTCGGTACACTTATGACAACAGCCAGCTCAAGTGCAGGGCGCGAAATTCAAAATATATATTTTTAAAAAATATTTAACTTTCACACATCAACAAGTCCAATACAGCATATGAAAGGTACACATCTTGTGAATCCAGCCAACATGTCCGATTTTTTAAATGTTTTACAAGGAAGACACAATATGTAAATCTATTAGCTAACCACGTTAGCAAAGACACCACTTTTTTACTGCATCAGTAGCTATCACAAATTCGACCAAATAAAGATATAAATAGCCACTAACCAAAAAACAACTTCATCAGATGACAGTCTGATAACATATGCTATACAATAAATATGTTTTGTTAGAAAGATTTGCATATTTCAGGTATAAATCATAGTTTACCATTGCAGCCACCATCACAACTCTCACCAAAGCAACTAGAATAACTACAGAGACCATCGTGTATTAGCTAATTACTCATCATAAAACATTTCTTAAAAATACACAGCGTACAGCAAATGAAAGACACAGATCTTGTGAATCCAGCCAATATTTCAGATTTTCTAAGTGTTTTACAGCGAAAACACAATATAGCGTTATATTAGCTTACCACAATAGCAAACATCACAACAGCATTGATTCAAGCCAAAAATAGCGATAACGTATAAACCACCAAAATATATACATTTTTTCACTAACCTTCTCAGACTTCTTCAGATGACAGTCCTATAACATCATATTACACAATGCATATAGAGTTTGTTCGAAAATGTGCATATTTAGCGCCACAAATCGTGGTTATACAATGAGAAAAGTAGCAAAGCTGCCCAGAAAATGTCATGAGAAATCTTTGGAGAGGCACCTATTCTAATCAGTAACTATTCCAAGACTAAAAAATACAGGTTGGACAGCAATTGAAAGACAAATTAGTTCTTAATGCAATCGCTGGGTTACATTTTTTAAATTAACGTTACTTCAAAATACAGCGTGCGATAAAGCGAGGCTGCACTGCAATTAATGGCGGCTTATGCATTTGACATTTTTCAACAGAACAACGAATTATCAGCATAAATAGTTCTTACTTTTTGATGAACTCTCATCAGAATCTTGGGAAAGGTGTCCTTTGTCCAAAAGAATCGTTGCTAGGTTGTATAACGTCCTCTTCAACGTTGCAATTAGCAGTTAACATTAGCATGAGAGAGAGAGATACCCAACCCCCTAGAACGCCAGGAAATGAAATACCCGAAAATCGCAATATACTGACATAAACTGATATAATTCGGTTTAAAATAACAAGATTATGATGTCTTTAAAGCCTATATCGAATAAAAACACAGCCGGAAATTTCTAAGATCCATAACCGATGGTTCCAGTACAATATGCCAAGGTCCTCAGTGCGTCAGAGCGAAAAGGGAAAAGAGCGAAAAGGGAAAAGAGCGAAAAGGGAAAAGAACAGACACGTCTTTGCCAAGTGATTTATAACCTTTGAGATCTACGTAGAGACTCCATTTCAAGTCTCCCTATTCGCTAACATCCAGGGGAAGGCGTATGCAGTGCATCTCAACCAATAGAAGACAGGCAGATTTATACACAGGTCTCAGAACAGCCAGCAAAGTTCTGCATTCTCACATCCACATAGGAAAATTGCTCTAAGTCCAGTTCTGTTTCACTCACAGATATAATTCAAACGGTTTTAGAAACTAGAGAGTGTTTTCTATCCAATAGTAATAAAAATATGCATATTGTACGAGCAAGAATTGAGTACGAGGCAGTTTAATTTGGGAACGTCATTATTACAAAGTGCTAACAGCTCCCCCTATTGACAAGAATTAAACCACATCAACGTACAAAAACACATGCCTAACAATCAACCACGAGCGTGTGATTAACCCTCTTACCCCAAAGTCTCTAACAGACCTCCCCCTCTTAGCGACACTCCGTATAAGGTGCTCAACAGATCCACACACGTGAGGAGCTGACTCTGCCTCTGCGTCTTTTTTCCCTCTGTACACCTTCTGCCCCGCCACTTGTCATTACACTATATTGTGTTCACCATTTAACAAAGACCCAAACAAAATACCAGGAGTGAGCCAGAGTATAAGATCAGCGTGGTCTAGCCTTATATAGGCCTAAATAAAACAAATTCGAACCAGGATGTTCCGATGCATAAAAGCAAAGTTTAATGATATTATAATAAGGCCTACTTGTAAACTAGCCATGTTATTATAGTTCAATAGACAGTGCTACTATGTTACTAGATAAATTATAACACGGTGAACTGGCTCAAACTTTAAATACCTGTTTAGGCAAAACCGAAAGCAAAAGTTCTAAAAATGTCAAAGAAATAGGTAAAACTTTACGTTGCTATTCCCTCTTCTTTAGCATTGCTCCGCTTCCACACCTCTGCCTAGCTCCTCAAGAAACTTCTCCGCCTCGGCTGGTGTTTCAAAAATGTAGGAACGATCGTCGTGGGAGACCCTCAGGCGCGCTGGAAAGATGATTCCATACCGGATAGCCTTAGCACGTAGCCCCCGCTTGACACTGTCAAAGCGTTTCTGCTGCTTGTGGACTTCCATGGAGAGATCTGGGAAGAACATAACTTGTCGATTCTTGTAGAGTACTCTCCCTTTTACCCTGGCTGCATTCACCACACGCATATTATCTTTATAGTTTAAGAACTTCATTATCAGAGCCCTGGGGGTGCGTTGGGGTCGGATCGTGGGCCAGGAATCCGATGAGCTCTCAATGATCAAAGGAGTGCAGAGTGGCTCCATCTCCAGAGCTTCGGGAAGCCACCACTCTAGGAATGAGCAAGCTGTCACGGATCCCCCCGGTACTGCTGCTCATTCTGTTCACCAGTTCCGGAGGTCTACGTCACCGGCTTTCTAGGCTTCACTGAACGGGATTCATTATCATCAACCCCGGACTGTCTTGTCTGATTACACACACCTGGTTCCCATTTCCCCTGATCAGTATGTTATATATGTGCCCTCTGTTCCCTCTGTCTTTGTCGGTTATTGTTCCCATGTCCGTTGGTCGTGTGAGTACTTTTGCGTTGGTGCAGCTGTTATGCTGCGTGCTTTATATATTGTGTATTACGGGTATCGTCCAGTGTCGTTCAACAAGGTTTACCCTCGCTCTTTTGTTTGGGTACAGCCCAGTGTTTTGTATGCGTGTTTGTTTTGGGTGTATTAAAAACCCCTATTGTGTATTCCTGCGCCTGTCTCCAAATCCTTTATACCAGCGTGACACAAGCATCGCTCCCCTCAGCACCTTCGGGGAGATGTACTAGTCTCAAGTTCGATCTCCTGCTGCGCCTCCCCAAATCAACTAGTTTATAGGTAAGCGATTCAATCTTTTCCTCAAGAGCGGTTGTCATTGCCTGCAGGGCTATAATGTTGTCTTCGGTTCCAGAGATGCGTACGTCAGCCTGAGAGATTTGCCCAGCACATTCTTTGACATATTTGTTTACATTGTCCACTGCAGACATTACATTTTCGAATTTGATAGAGAATTCTGCATTCTTATCTTTGATGGCCTTGAGGATATCTTCGGAGCTAACAACACTGCACGTGTTAATCGCCTCAGTCCTGCTTCCACCACTAGCACATGAAGCTAGCACGGCGCCTTCGTCCTCAGACTCTACACTTTCACTCGTTAAGTCTGGCTTTTTGGTGTGACTTACCTTTGTCGGCGTTGTGGGTTTTGAAAGCAAGTAAACAATTACTACCTTTTCTGGTACATTAAGCTTAAGGGTGAGATGCGACTGATCAGCTCTGCACCTTCCCGGAAGCCCCTATGATCTCTTATTGATGTGACTTGTTAAATCCACTTCAATCAGTGTAGATGTAGGGGAGGAGAGAATGTCAAGAGTGTGCAAAGCTGTCATCAAGGCAAAGGGTGGCTACTTTGAAGAATCAAAATATATTTTGATTTGTTTAACACTTTTTTGCTTACTACATGATTCCATATGTGTTATTTCATAGTTTTGATGTCTTCACTATTATTCTATAATGTAGAAAATAGTAAAAATAAAGAAAAACCCTTGAATGAGCAGGTTTGTCCAAACTTTTGACTGCTACTGTATATTATTATTATGTTTTTTTATTTTTACAAATCGATACTGGGAGTCAAAGTGTAGATATAGTATTGTGCAAAATAATATTGCAATATGTAACTTTATAATGTTTTATAATATGTTTTCCCCATCACTAGTGTTTCAGTAACACAGTTGTGTATAGAGCCTTGACCTTGGGCTTGACCTGAAGGAGAACATAATTAGTTTAGTGAGGTGACATTGCCCCTCGCTTCAAAGAACACAGCTACAACCAACCACAAGACCAGCTGGACTCTTTGACTTCATTACCAATTTCATGATAATCAATATAAATTGATGAATTGTAAATGATGTATTTCATACTATATATTGAGGGATGAACCTAGAAACACTGGTCAAGTTCAGTGTCTGTCCCACTCTACTGTACTGTAAATTCTATGGAGAGACAAAGGGAGAATCTCAATAACATACTTATCAAAACCCATTGGATGAGAAAGCCAGAGGTCCCTCCCCTCTGATCTTTTCATCCAATGGGTTTTGAGGAGACGAGGCGAGAGGACACGAGCAGCATGCAATTGAGATTCTCCCAAACTGTGCCCTGTTGGATATCTATTTTAATCCATTCTATTCTATTCTATTCTAGTCTATTCTATATGCTTGAGTATTGCCCCAGCACAGTGCTCTGGGGTTATGTTTCTGTCCACTCCACAGCCCTGCTTCTTGCTAACCCAGTAACAGCAAGAGGGCTCCCTGCTGTTGCGAGGGCCCTCCTATGGCCCTATGCTGTGAACATGATGGGGCACTCAGAGCACGCTGGGTCTACTGCCTTCTGGGATAGGTAGCCTACAGTAGGTCCTCCGACACCATCACTTCTGCATCTCCTGACCGGTTTAAATGTTTTATTCTATTTCATTTAACCTTTATGTATCAGGGTTATTTATAAAGGTTGAATGTTTTTTTTTAAAAGAGACCTGGTCCAAAATGTCAGCAGGTTTAAAATGGAGCGTTAAAGCATCAGCATGTACAGCTCAGTCTTCAAACATTTCATTCATTCCCACTGCCGTCTTCTCGTAGAAAATGAAATTAATTATAAAGTTTAATATATTATAGAGTAGAATTCTGATATCTTTCAGTAAAACAATAATGGTAAAGAAACTCAATTCTGTGTTGGGCCTATCATCACCGGTTCTAAAGAGGTTTAGTATAGTGAAATATATATATGGATGGGCCTTGCAAGGACTTCCTACACAAACACAATTTCATCTTATCATACCGAACATACTTTACCAATCATCTAATTTTCCACTTCGTCTCCCTTTCACATTCCTCAATGTGTATTATATTCACATGCCAATACAGGCTCATGTATCTAATCTAACGGGGGGGGGGGGGGGGGGGGGGAGATGTTGGAGATGGACTGTAGTTTCTAACTGGTCGTTTGTACCTATAGCTACTTGTGTCAAACCCATAGAGAAAGCCAGAAACTGGAACACCGACCTGTAAAAAAGGTTACTTTTCTGCCTGAAAAAATTTGTTTCATAGCCTCGAGTTTGTTTGGTCTTTACAAAAAAATCCCCAACATCCCAATAATCAACGGCGAAATGTTGTTGATCTCTGTCAACCGACTGATTCTGTTTGATAGCCCTAGTTTGATAGCCCTAGTTTGATAGCCCTAGTTTGATAGCCCTAGTTTGACAGCCCTAGTTTGATAGACCATGTTTGACAGCCCTAGTTTGATAGCCCTAGTTTGATAGCCCTCGTTTGATAGCCCTAGTTTGACAGCTCTTGTTTGACAGCCCTAGTTTGACAGCCCTAGTTTGATAGCCCTAGTTTGATAGCCCTAGTTTGACAGCCCTAGTTTGACAGCCCTAGTTTGATAGCCCTAGTTTGATAGCCCTAGTTTGACAGCCCTAGTTTGACAGCCCTAGTTTGACAGCCCTAGTTTGACAGCCCTAGTTTGATAGCCCTAGTTTGATAGCCCTAGTTTGATAGCCCTAGTTTGACAGCCCTAGTTTGATAGCCCTAGTTTGATAGCCCTAGTTTGACAGCCCTAGTTTGACAGCCCTAGTTTGATAGCCCTAGTTTGATAGCCCTAGTTTGACAGCCCTAGTTTGATAGCCCTAGTTTGACAGCCCTAGTTTGATAGCCCTAGTTTGATAGCCCTAGTTTGACAGCCCTAGTTTGATAGCCCTAGTTTGATAGCCCTAGTTTGACAGCCCTAGTTTGACAGCCCTAGTTTGATAGCCCTAGTTTGACAGCCCTAGTTTGATAGCCCTAGTTTGACAGCCCTAATGCCTAGTTAGCAGTTTCAGTATGTGTGCAGCGTATGTTTCAATATTTTACGTGTGATATGTAATATGCAGTTCTAGCGTGGCTACAAGGGGCCCTCAGATGGTCGGGTCTGATAATTGGAGGGCAGAGCTCTACCTCTCTCTGCCTCTCTTTGTTCTCTGCCCCTTCTCGCTTGTCCCCTCCATCACTCCTTTTCCCTTCCTTGTTTTGCATCCTTGCAGACCTTCCCTTAACGCTGACTTTAGAATGCCTTTGTTAAACCATGGTTTACTCCGCGCCATTCGTGAATACATTTCCTCCAAGTGAATTCAATAATTTTTCATATGCCAACATGATGGATTATTCTGATTTTAGATCCCAACTTTGACAACGAAGCAGGAATGATTCTCCTACTAGAAGGTGGCTTTTCTTTTACATTGCAACCCATTTACTGATAGACAATACATCTTCCCAATGCATATTTATCCAGAATAAGTGCATGATAGCTGAAGGTTACCATGTTCCGGAGTTTTCTATTGAAATGTAACACACTGCATGCATTGCTCAAAGCACAGTGTACATTTAACAACAACCTACAAAATATACATGCACAGCTTAGAAATGATACTCAACTAAAGTTTTTTAATGTTCTATAATATATTATGAAGTAAAACTCACTATAATTAATGATTAGTGATGTAGCCATTCAACATTGTCTTTAAGGGGTCAAATTGTATGTTACAGCACATTATAAACTGGGTGGTTCGAGCCCTGAATGCTGATTGGCTGACAGCCGTCGTATATCAGACCGTATACCACGGGTATGACAAAACATGTATTTTTACTGCTCTGATTACTTTGGTAACCAGTTTATAATAGCAATAAGGTGCCTCGGGGGTTTGTGACATATGGACAATATACCATGTCTAAGGGCTGTATCCAGGCACTCTGCGCTGCACCGTGCATAAGAACAGCTCTTAGCCGTGGTATATTGACCATATACCACACCCCCCGTGCCTTATTGCTTAAATATAGAATGGATATTTATGTGATATTTATTGATTCATGTTATTAGTCACTGTTAGTAATGTTTTTCTTTGATGACTTTACTGTTATTAAAGTGACATTTAAACAGTTTAAACATAATTATTTCTTATCAAACAATTAACAGTTAAACAATTTCAATAAAAGTGTATCAATGTGCTTTGTAATGTGCTGAGGGACACATTACTTCTGTACCTGAGCCCAGGCCCAGTCAGTCAGCCAGTCTGGACAACAAAAGCACCACCGGGCTATTATCTCTCTGATACACAGACATCATTCAAATGTCATTATTTGAATGTCAACCTCAAAGAACTGCTTCCGTCAGTGCTCATGTCATTAAAGAAAGGATAGAAAACAGAAAGAGGGGGGACATTGTTTTAGAAAGAGGCCTTTTGCCTTTTGAAAAGCGCCGGCGAAGGCAGAGCCAGATTAAAAACAAGCTTATTGTTTTCTTTTTGCAGGGGATTTTTCTTCTTCTCCAGGTTGAGTTTTAATTTGTGTTCGGTGAAGGCAGTGGGGGAAGCAAACGGAACCCAGATGGCGCATAACTCTACAGTAGCGCTCACAGAACCGGCCCCAGCCCGATAACAAAGAAATGCTGATGAGGTGGGACCCGTGGTTGGATCCCAGCCAGAAAGATCCCCTCTCACAATAGCAGGGAACAAATTGATGTGTCCTGCAAACTGGGCCACTCTAGCAGGCGGTTAGGAGCTGCCCTGCCAAAACTATCACTCTCCAGCTCCATCCCCGAAGTACCCGAGAGGACGTCCACCGTCGGCCATTACGAAAACGAGATGCCACAGTCTAGAATAGGTATCAACCATGTCAACAGTGTTGTTAGAGACAGGAAGCAACGATGCCAGCAAACAAATTAGCCGAGTGCATTGTCCCTCCCTAAGTTATAGGTGTACAATTAACAACAACTGCTGTGTTCTGATGGACTTCTACTCCATGGTGGTTGGAGGGCTCTTCTGGTTAAGAACAGGCATTATAGCTTTGGAGTATTGCGGTGCAGCTCTAGGTGGGGTCAAGGGTCAGATTGCTCACAACATGGCATCGACTGGATGGCCTCTCCAACACTGCCAGTCACACTGTACCCGTCCACTAGCTCCTTCATATCTGGGAGGAGTGGGCAAGCCCAGGGGACACCTCATCACTGTACTGAGACAAACACATCATACTGAAAGTAGTGCACTATTCAAGACAAAAGGATAGATTTGCATAGTGTTTACGCAAGTACAAAGTATGGACATTTTTTGCAATGTAACCATAAAAAGCTGAATAAAATATATCATTTAAGTTAGGAAATAAGATTGTACATTGTTAGAATAGATGAAAATAGTAGCTCTCTGAAAATGTCAGGTAATACATGGTAATATGAGTTATATGAGCTAGCCTTAAGTTCTTCAGTCACTGCTACAAAACAAAAGACAGACACTCACCCAGTCCAGCCCTTTGAGGCATAGTGGTCTGTCTGTACCTTCACCATCCAGAGGACATGAGCCTGATGTCAGACCTCTATACTCCAGATCTTAGGGCCTGCAGGGACAGACACTGGGCCTGATGTTAGACTCTAGTGTCCAGACCTCTATACTCCAGATCTTAGGGTCTGCAGAGACAGACACTGGGCCTGATGTTAGACTCTAGTCTCCAGACCTCTATACTCCAGACCTTAGGGTCTGCAGGGACAGAAACTGGGCCTGATGTTAGACTCTAGTGTCCAGACCTCTATACTCCAGACCTTAGGGTGTGTAGGGACAGACACTGGGCCTGATGTTAGACTCTAGTCTCCAGACCTCTATACTCCAGATCTTAGGGTGTGTAGGGACAGACACTGGGCCTGATGTTAGACTCTAGTCTCCAGACCTCTATACTCCAGATCTTAGGGTGTGTAGGGACAGACACTGGGCCTGATGTTAGACTCTAGTCTCCAGACCTCTATACTCCAGATCTTAGGGTGTGTAGGGACAGACACTGGGCCTGATGTTAGACTCTAGTCTCCAGACCTCTATACTCCAGATCTTAGGGACAGACACTGGGCCTGATGTTAGACTCTAGTCTCCAGACCTCTATACTCCAGACCTTAGGGTCTGTAGGGACAGACACTGGGCCTGATGTTAGACTCTAGTCTCCAGACCTCTATACTCCAGATCTTAGGGACAGACACTGGGCCTGATGTTAGACTCTAGTCTCCAGACCTCTATACTCCAGATCTTAGGGACAGACACTGGGCCTGATGTTAGACTCTAGTGTCCAGACCTCTATACTCCAGATCTTAGGGTCTGCAGAGACAGACACTGGGCCTGATGTTAGACTCTAGTCTCCAGACCTCTATACTCCAGATCTTAGGGACAGACACTGGGCCTGATGTTAGACTCTAGTGTCCAGACCTCTATACTCCAGACCTTAGGCTCTGCAGGGACAGACACTGGGCCTGATGTTAGACTCTAGTGTCCAGACCTCTATACTCCAGACCTTAGGCTCTGCAGGGACAGACACTGGGCCTGATGTTAGACTCTAGTGTCCAGACCTCTATTCTCCAGACCTTAGGCTCTGCAGGGACAGATACTGGGCCTGATGTTAGACTCTAGTCTCCAGACCTCTATACTCCAGATCTTAGGGACAGACACTGGGCCTGATGTTAGACTCTAGTGTCCAGACCTCTATACTCCAGATCTTAGGGTCTGCAGAGACAGACACTGGGCCTGATGTTAGACTCTAGTCTCCAGACCTCTATACTCCAGACCTTAGGGTGTGTAGGGACAGACACTGGGCCTGATGTTAGACTCTAGTCTCCAGACATCTATACTCTAGACCAGCAGGGATTTCCGTTCTCCACCTCCATCTTTGAACAGTAATGAGGCTCACTCGGGGCCCTTTCCTCACAATCAACACCAATCAATATACACATAATAAACATGCCTTATCCCCCTCCTAATGAAGGGGAGAGAATATGGAGAGAGAATAGGGGGGAGAGGGATAATCATATCTACACTCTTAGTCAATAAAGCACACACCTCATTACAAATACATGAGGGAGGTAGGGGGGGGGGGGTGGAGAGAGAGACAGAGAAGAAGATGTTGTATACGCAGACATAAAAAACACACATATGGACGCACTCACATACGAGTGCGCACGAACTACCGCAATGTGCACACACACACCAGAGGCAGGGGTCACTGTCATTATAGTAGATTAGAGACACCAATTTGATTATGTGAACCTACTGCCATGCAAGCAGCAGCATGAGAAAAGACTTGTGTTTGTCATTATTTAATTTCTTTATTTGGCCCGAGGACAGAGAACATATTGGAGCTTTCACCATGTATCACTCAGCGTGACACCTAGGACTATCTCTACATCAATGACAATCTTCTCTCCAAAATTTGACTCTCTTGGAAACTTGTCAGAAGAAATCCTTGATGCTAAAGCAGACTAAAACAAAGTCTGTCTTTTGCTACCATTTTCTTGAATAATAAAATACATTCCAAAGTGTTATATTCTACTCCATCACATTATTTTGGAGTTACATATAACATCAAATATATCACAATTCTAGAAGGGATTAGATTACGTAGTTATTTTATAAATATTTGTCTTGTTTGATGACTGCGGACAACGGATGTTCCCTGAGTCTGACCCCCTTGATCCCTGTCTGTTTACCTTCACCCCTCTTCCCTCCCTTCTCTCTCCTCCCTCTTCCAGACTGGCTGTCACTCTGGACAGGTCCCTGATCTCTGGAGAGAGGGGTGGAGGGGTTGTCTGTGTTTGAATATGTGCTGTCCCTGTCCTCCCAACAGCTGTCCCTTCCAGACTGGTCCCTGTACCACAGAGGGGGTGAGGGGTACAGCCAGGGGAACGTTAATTCCCCAGCTCTAGCTCCTTAGGGCCTGGTCTTACCCCAGCAGCACCAGACTCAAACAGTCCCTCCAGCCAGATTGACAGCTCCTAATAGCTGGGCTGCCTGTCGTCCCATAGAGACGCTCTATTAGGACAAGGAGCCAGGAGAGAAGAGGCTGCAGGACGGCAGCCAAGAGCAGGCTGAGTTATTACAGGGACTGGTGCTCTATCTCCTCTTCGCTTTGTGTGTGATGCTGCGCTGATATGCAAATAAATGCCGCTCCCCTCGTCCTCGGCCCCTCATCCCACCACCCCCCAACATACCGCAGTGTCTTCCTCTGAAGGGCAGGTCCACCGTTTAATTGATCCGTGGAGATTTCAGCTAACCTTCCTTCTTCTGTATAAAGAGAGGAGAGAACAGGGGGAGATTAGACAAAGGAGGGAAAAAGAGAGGTGGAAGATGGATAGGTAAGCTTTTTAGCATTACATATTCCCGTATAAACACAGGAAACGTACCGCCCCGTTTTGTAAGAGATCTGATGACATTAAACCAGGTAGCAAGTGTTCCCTTTCCAAGAACAATGGCTTTGTACCTGAGAGATCAGCCTCTCTATTTAAACAACCATCTATTGAATCTATCAAATCCTGTGATTCGTAATGTTATGCAGAGTACCATCATCTAATATTCACTGGAGAGAGTGAGAGAGAGAGATTGCTCACTCTGCGAGAGATGAAAAGATCCTACACGTCCCAGTATGGCGTTAGCTCTGTTGGCCCTTGGCCCTGCAGGAGTCTGTAGGGTGATAAGAGGAGCAATGATCCAGGTAATGGATGGATGGAGGGAGGGTGATTAATGCCACCTCTGTAGCTGGTCTCACCCTGGGCCGGGCCTCTGGGGGGCACTACCATCTACCCCTCCACTGATACACACGCTCAGAAAGTACTTCCGCATTCAGCAACCCGGTCGCATTCCGCTTCGCTCCACAGGTAGTATCACACTTTCACTTCATTTCATTACAGTACAACGGTTTGATTTGTTTGATCTTAGCTAGCTACATAGCCGTCTTTGTGTCAAAGATAATTGTGTAGTTTAGAGCGATTTTCTAGGTTAGCTAGCCAGCTATTTTCGTCCTTTTAACGTAACGTAACGTAATCAACACTGCTAGCTAATTAGCTACCGAATAGCAGCACTGTAGAATCTACTACATTCAACGGAACGACTTGATTAGTGTAGTGTTAGCTAGTTACACAGTTGTCTCTGCTGTCCTTGTATCTAAGATAACTGTGGAGTCTAGAGTAATTTTCGGTTAGCTAGCCAGCTATTTTCGTCCGCCGCGCTGACGTTCCCCTACCTAGTCAATACTGCTGGTCAACACCGCTAACACTGCTAACACTGCTAGCTAGCCAACTT
Organism: Salvelinus fontinalis; assembly: GCF_029448725.1. Classification (NCBI taxonomy): domain Eukaryota; kingdom Metazoa; phylum Chordata; class Actinopteri; order Salmoniformes; family Salmonidae; genus Salvelinus; species Salvelinus fontinalis. The sequence continues at coordinate 13,167 of NW_026600472.1, forward strand.
CTACCGAATAGCAGCACTGTAGAAACTATTACATTACAACGGAACGATTTGATTAGTGTAGTGTTAGCTGGCTAGTGTTAGCTAGCTACATAGTTGTCTTTGCTGTCCTTGTATCTAGGACAATTGTGTAGTTAGACTAATTATCTGGACAGTTACCGAGGTTACCTAGCCAGCTATCGAGGCTACCTGGCCAGCTACACTTTCAAACAAAGTCAACAACGCAGCCACTGCTAGCCAGCCTTCTTCAGCAGTACTGTATCATTTTAATCATTTTAGTCAATAAGATTTTTGCAACGTAAGTTTAACTTTCTGAACATTCGAGACGTGTAGTCCACTTGTCATTCCAATCTCCTTTGCATTAGCGTAGCCTCTTCTGTAGCCTGTCAACTATGTGTCTGTCTATCCCTGTTCTCTCCTCTCTGCACAGACCATACAAACGCTTCACACCGCGTGGCCGCGGCCACTCTAACCTGGTGGTCCCAGCCCGCACGACCCACGTGGAGTTCCAGGTCTCCGGTAGCCTCTGGAACTGCCGATCTGCGGCCAACAAGGCAGAGTTCATCTCAGCCTATGCTTCCCTCCAGTCCCTCGACTTCTTGGCACTGACGGAAACATGGCTCACCACAGATAACACTGCTACTCCTACTGCTCTCTCTTCGTCTGCCCACGTGTTCTCGCACACCCCGAGAGCTTCTGGTCAGCGGGGTGGTGGCACCGGGATCCCCATCTCTCCCAAGTGGTCATTCTCTCTTTCTCCCCTTACCCATCTGTCTATCGCCTCCTTTGAATTCCATGCTGTCACAGTTACCAGCCCTTTCAAGCTTAACATCCTTATCATTTATCGCCCTCCAGGTTCCCTCGGAGAGTTCATCAATGAGCTTGATGCCTTGATAAGCTCCTTTCCTGAGGACGGCTCACCTCTCACAGTTCTGGGTGACTTTAACCTCCCCACGTCTACCTTTGACTCATTCCTCTCTGCCTCCTTCTTTCCACTCCTCTCCTCTTTTGACCTCACCCTCTCACCTTCCCCCCCTACTCACAAGGCAGGCAATACGATTGACCTCATCTTTACTAGATGCTGTTCTTCCACTAACCTCATTGCAACTCCCCTCCAAGTCTCCGACCACTACCTTGTATCCTTTTCCCTCTCGCTCTCATCCAACACTTCCCACACTGCCCCTACTCGGATGGTATCACGCCGTCCCAACCTTCGCTCTCTCTCCCCCGCTACTCTCTCCTCTTCCATCCTATCATCTCTTCCCTCTGCTCAAACCTTCTCCAACCTATCTCCTGATTCTGCCTCCTCAACCCTCCTCTCCTCCCTTTCTGCATCCTTTGACTCTCTATGTCCCCTATCCTCCAGGCTGGCTCGGTCTTCCCCTCCCGCTCCGTGGCTCGACGACTCATTGCGAGCTCACAGAACAGGGCTCCGGGCAGCCGAGCGGAAATGGAGGAAAACTCGCCTCCCTGCGGACCTGGCATCCTTTCACTCCCTCCTCTCTACATTTTACTCTTCTGTCTCTGCTGCTAAAGCCACTTTCTACCACTCTAAATTCCAAGCATCTGCCTCTAACCCTAGGAAGTTCTTTGCCACATTCTCCTCCCTCCTGAATCCTCCTCCCCCCTCCCCCTCCTCCCTCTCTGCAGACGACTTCGTCAACCATTTCGAAAAGAAGGTCGACGACATCCGATCCTCGTTTGCTAAGTCAAACGACACCGCTGGTTCTGCTCACACTGCCCTACCCTGTGCTCTGACCTCTTTCTCCCCTCTCTCTCCAGATGAAATCTCGCGTCTTGTGACGGCCGGCCGCCCAACAACCTGCCCGCTTGACCCTATCCCCTCCTCTCTTTTCCAGACCATTTCCGGAGACCTTCTCCCTTACCTCACCTCGCTCATCAGCTCATCCTTGACCGCTGGCTACGTCCCTTCCGTCTTCAAGAGAGCGAGAGTTGCACCCCTTCTGAAAAAACCTACACTCGATCCCTCCGATGTCAACAACTACAGACCAGTATCCCTTCTTTCTTTTCTCTCCAAAACTCTTGAACGTGCCGTCCTTGGCCAGCTCTCCTGCTATCTCTCTCAGAATGACCTTCTTGATCCAAATCAGTCATGTTTCAAGACTAGTCATTCAACTGAGACTGCTCTTCTCTGTATCACGGAGGCGCTCCGCACTGCTAAAGCTAACTCTCTCTCCTCTGCTCTCATCCTTCTAGACCTATCGGCTGCCTTCGATACTGTGAACCATCAGATCCTCCTCTCCACCCTCTCCGAGTTGGGCATCTCCGGCGCGGCCCACGCTTGGATTGCGTCCTACCTGACAGGTCGCTCCTACCAGGTGGCGTGGCGAGAATCTGTCTCCTCACCACGCGCTCTCACCACTGGTGTCCCCCAGGGCTCTGTTCTAGGCCCTCTCCTATTCTCGCTATACACCAAGTCACTTGGCTCTGTCATAACCTCACATGGTCTCTCCTATCATTGCTATGCAGACGACACACAATTAATCTTCTCCTTTCCCCCTTCTGATGACCAGGTGGTGAATCGCATCTCTGCATGTCTGGCAGACATATCAGTGTGGATGACGGATCACCACCTCAAGCTGAACCTCGGCAAGACGGGGCTGCTCTTCCTCCCGGGGAAGGACTGCCCGTTCCATGATCTCGCCATCACGGTTGACAACTCCATTGTGTCCTCCTCCCAGAGCGCTAAGAACCTTGGTGTGATCCTGGACAACACCCTGTCGTTCTCAACTAACATCAAGGCGGTGGCCCGTTCCTCTAGGTTCATGCTCTACAACATCCGCAGAGTACGACCCTGCCTCACACAGGAAGCGGCGCAGGTCCTAATCCAGGCACTTGTCATCTCCCGTCTGGATTACTGCAACTCGCTGTTGGCTGGGCTCCCTGCCTGTGCCATTAAACCCCTACAACTCATCCAGAACGCCGCAGCCCGTTTGGTGTTCAACCTTCCCAAGTTCTCTCACGTCACCCCGCTCCTCCGCTCTCTCCACTGGCTTCCAGTTGAAGCTCGCATCCGCTACAAGACCATGGTGCTTGCCTACGGAGCTGTGAGGGGAACGGCACCTCAGTACCTTCAGGCTGTGATCAGGCCCTACACCCAAACAAGGGCACTGCGTTTATCTACCACTGGCCTGCTCGCCTCCCTACCACTGAGGAAGTACAGTTCCCGCTCAGCCCAGTCAAAACTGTTCGCTGCTCTGGCACCCCAATGGTGGAACAAACTCCCTCACGACGCCAGGACAGCGGAGTCAATCACCACCTTCCGGAGACACCTGAAACCCCACCTCTTTAAGGAATACCTAGGATAGGATAAAGTAATCCTTCTGACCCCCCCCCCCCCCCCCTTAAAAGATTTAGATGCACTATTGTAAAGTGGCTGTTCCACTGGATGTCATAAGGTGATTGCACCAATTTGTAAGTCGCTCTGGATAAGAGCGTCTGCTAAATGACTTAAATGTAAAATGTAAGGACCCCACTATTAGTGTCTCCTTTTTGTCTTGGACTTAGACTGGGGCCTTTTGACATTTTTATTGGTGTTTTTGTTTGGTTTAATTTGACCTTTTTGTCTTTCAGTGCTTATGTGTGTTTTATGTGTGTATTTATAGTGTTTCCCATGTATACAGTAGGACCATTTTCCTCCGATATTCCAATTGATTGATTGGTTTGGCCATGTTCAGAGAGGTCAACATGTTCAGCATGTGTTTCTCGTTCAACATCTCATTACATCTCACCTCCTTTAGATGTACATCACCGTTCTATCTCCCATAGACTATCCTCTCCACTTCAATGTCACTCAGATGTCAGTCAGGGACACACGCCTCTCTCCTCCACACTGCAGCAAAACACACGCCAGCTATTATTTGCAGGATTAGAGAGATCTCAGTGTGAAACACTCTCCTCGGAACTAAAGACGAGGAAATTACCTGCTAATGGACCACATATCTAAATCCCCAATCTATCTGTAATTGCTGCAAAATGCTCCGGCTTGTTCTGAGAGGGAGACTTCTAAGTCTAAGCGACTCTCTTTTTGTTGTTGTATTTTATTAAAGGCAATAAGCAAACGCCGGCACGAAGGAGGAGAGTATTAGGCTCTCTCACTTCTCTCTTCTCTTCTTTGAATCCCTCTCTCCTGAGGAATCCCCCAGGCATCATTAATGTCTCATCACTTCTTTCATATCTCGGCGGGAAGACTTAAGTGACCGTCCTGCAGCTGCTTCATTGCTTAGCTTCAACACGCGGCTCGTGTGATTCATTTCTTGCGAGGAGAAGAGGAGCTGCTTTTTGAGAGGTGCTATATTTGCATAAGCGTTCATAATTACTTAATGACCAATCAGATGTGGTTCAGTGCAGAAACAAGCTGTCTGAATCATGTATTTCAATTAGGAATACCACTGAAACACGTTCCTCATGACCATCCAATATAACAATTAGGAATACCACTGAAACACGTTCCCCATGACCATCCAATATAACAATTAGGAGTACCACTTAAACACGTTCCTCATGACCATTCGGTATAGCCATTATTTAATTTATTATGCTGTGGAAATGATGATGAGGTCCACGGGTCCAGGATGATGAGGTCCACGGGTCCAGGATGATGAGGTCCACGGGTCCAAGATGATGAGGTCCACGGGTCCAGGATGATGAGGTCCACGGGTCCAGGATGATGAGGTCCACGGGTCCAGGATGATGAGGTCAACGGGTCCAGGATGATGAGGTCCACGGGTCCAGGATGATGAGGTCCACGGGTCCAGGATGATGAGGTCCACGGGTCCAGGATGATGAGGTCCACGGGTCCAGGATGATGAGGTCCACGGGTCCAAGATGATGAGGTCCACGGATCCAGGATGATGAGGTCCACGGATCCAGGATGATGAGGTCCACGGGTCCAGGATGATGAGGTCCACAGGTCCAGGATCCTATGTCTATTTCCACAGAGGAGGCTAATATTCCAATGAAAGCACAGACACCATTAAATATTTTGATGTTAGAGAGGTATGGAGGAGACTAGGCTACAGAGGATAGAGGTGGGTTGTGTATTTGTACAGATGAAGGATCTTCATTTGAGCCAGTTTGCTACAGCAGGAAAATAATCCGGCAGCAACAGTAAATGTGAATTATTATGTGGATTACAATTGAAAGGGGTTTTGTAGGGGTTGATAGATTTTTCATAAGGGAAAATCAAGTCTGAAATATCAAAGTGGAAGCCTTTGTTATGGCGATCCTCCTCCTCTCCATCTTCGGAAAAGGAGGAGTATTGAGGGAACCAAGGCGCAGCGAAGTTTGAATACATATTTATTTAAACAAGACGAAAAACGAACACGAACTACACTTGAAATGATACAAAATAACAAACGACGTAGACTGACCTAAACATGAGAACTTACATAGACACGAAGAACGCACGAAATGGGAAACAGACTACATAAACCGAAACAGTCCCGTGTGGTACGAAATAACATACAGACACGGAAGACAATCACCCACAAACAAACAGTGAGAACGCCCTACCTAAATATGACTCTTAATTAGAGGAAAACGCAAACCACCTGCCTCTAATCAAGAGCCATACCAGTCAACCCAAAACCAACATAGAAACAGATAACATAGACTGCCCACCCAAAACACATGCCCTGACCATAAACACATAAAAAACAACATAAAACAGGTCAGGACCGTTACAGCCTTTTAAACCTCATACACTAAATGGTTTACATTTCCTGAACATCCTACAGCTGTATCTGTATTTGTGCTGCTGAACTATCATGTTCATTAACAGTATGTAGATATTAACATCGGAGCAAAATCTGTAGAACTGTAGAACTATAGAACTGTAGAACTATAGATTCAGGGATGAAAAGAACAGTAAGTTAAAGTCCTTGAACACAAAAAAAAGTATTCAACTTTTTCCTTGCTCTTGAAAAACTGCCTCCTTGGCAATATCTGTTTTAATCAAGCCAACAATAAAAGACAGAAGGAAGCATGTGTAAATAATGCATTAATAACCATAGGACCATACCCACAGAGGCATAGCCAGCATGGAGGCAGTTTCAATATCTCCATGGGAAACCTTCATCTAAAAAAAATTGGCTTGGCTGCTGTTAAAAACTCAAACTAATTTGTGAGGAGTTCAATGGCAGTTCAACGTGGAGTGCACTTTCCAAGGCCTCCGCTGAGAGGGATGTAGGACGGACGATGGCGGATGTGTAGTAGAACCCCATCCACGAGGAGTTTAGAGTGAGCCATGACCTCCCGTGATGGGCTTTTGTCGCTCTGGATTACAGCTGTAGAATGGGCGTCAATGACTACTGTAAACCCTCCTTAACACTGTCGTGTTGAGAAGCCCCTAGATACATATTGTACAGTACAGTAGCTTTAACCTCCGTTATTCATTAGAAAGATGACTGATTTGTTTAAGATTTGTTCAAACTGGTAGGTGTGCTATCTGTGATGCTGTACATATGACTGGTGTGCTGAACACTACCTAACTGCAGTAGAGCTCAGCGCCATGGCCTTGGACTAGGTAGCCTTGATGATGAGCTGTTAGATCAATGCTCTCAACCCCTCCTCCTCAAGTCTACGATCAGAAACAGTGTTTAAATGTTCATAGTGTTATATATATTCAAGAGGCTGATTAGCGTTATAGCTGCATACTGTGTATCTCAGCCATGCTTTAGCAACACTTCATCCATTGCTCACCTGCACATGGTGCTACAGAGTTAGTTATACTGCCTTACATATCTTACACCTACAGGGCCGTGCAGCTAGCTACAGAAATACCAGTATGGCAGCTCTTTGAACATATGATCTTTGTATGTATGTGTTTGCGTATGTAAAGGATGTCACGCTGCTTGCTTAGCGAGTACTGCTTCCCCAGGACACAGGACCTCTGCTTTGGTAGCACGTGACCACCCTCCTGAAGTGTCTTACCAAGTCGCGCCACATGAAACGCTGGCTATATGCTGGCGGAAGTGGGGACACTTCAGTTTGAGTAGTAAGCTTCACACATCCCCATGCTACACATGCGTGCCTGGGCATCCGTCTGTACGTTCGAGCATGCATTTGTGCGTGTGTGTTCCTGTGTATGTGTGACTGATCTCTGTCCTGGACCTGTGGCATATGGGCCCGTCTCTTGGCTGGGCCCTCGTTAATGGGCCCCATTGAACAGAGCTAGTTTGGGGCCTCCCCTTCTCTTCCCTTCCGTCCCGTGGAGGTCCTGTGCCAGTGTTAAGAGCTTTAATCACAGGATTTTCTCCTGCTTGCCAAGTTACCATGTAATCGCTGGATGACCACCCGACAGTTGTGCCAAAGTGGGAGAGAGAGAGCGCTTGGTAACCAACCGGTGGTGATGTTGTTGACTGGGGATGTTCAGGCCAGAACAGAAATAGCTGTCTGCGGTGGTACTGTATTGCTACCTGAGTTCCTGGGTCTGACAGGGGGAGACTGGGAGCTTTTCACACTGAGTGAAAGGGGAATGAAACGGCCCCTTGTCGACGCTGAGACAGGGGATAATGGAGCAATTGTCCCTGTTTGGTGAACCCAATCAGGGTTGAATTACCACTGCGTCATTTTACACACATACGTCTCCCTCTACATTTCTGTCTCTGACTCTATCCTCTCTCTCTCTCTCTCTCTCTCTTTCTCTCTCTCTCTCTCTCTCTCTCTCTCTCTCTCTCTCTCTCTCTCTCTCTCTCTCTACCTCTCTCTCTCTCTCTCTCTCTCTCTCTCTCTCTCTCTCTCTCTCTCTCTCTCTCTCTCTCTCTCTCTCTATCTTTCTCTATCTTTCTCTATCTTTCTCTCTCTGTTGTGTGCAGCCTGACTCTCTCTCTCCTTCTCTCTCTCTTGGTCTCTCTGTCTGTCTCTCTTGGTCTCACTGTCTGTCTCTCTTGGTCTCTCTCTCTCTCTCTCATGGTCTCTCTGTCTGTCTTGCTCTCTTTCTTTCTCTCTCCCTCTCTCGCTCTCTCTCTCTGTGTCAGTACGATACATAAATGTAAGAGACAATCTGTTATATTGTCGTGACTTGACTTTAACATTAATCTGAAGACTGTTATTCATCTAATTACCTAACTATGTTAATTTTTACCCGATTAAATGAATCATGTAACAATTAACTCATCAGGATTTGGGGCACCACGAGAGCGGATCTTTAAAGAGTTACCATCTCCCGAATTAACTTCTTGCCACTAGGAGGGTGCCATTTCGACATAGCACAAATTCGTATCCAAATTAAACTGCCTCGTACTCAATTCTTGCTCGTACAATATGCATATTATTATTACTATTGGATAGAAAACACTCTCTAGTTTCTAAAACCGTTTGAATTATATCTGTGGGTGAAACAGAACTCGACTTAGAGCAATTTTCCTATGTGTATGTCAGAATGCAGAATTTTGCTGGCTGTTCCCAGACCTGTGTATTACTCTGACTGTCCTCTATTGGTTGAGATGCACTGCATACGCCTTCCCCTGGTTGTTAGCGAATAGGGAGACTTGAAATTGAGTTTCTACGTAGTTCCTAAAGTTTATAAATTGATTGGAATCGAGGTGTCCACCCTTTTGGATCTTCGCGCTGACGCAGAAAGGGTCTTGGCATGTCTTTTTAGAAGCTCTGGTGTTAGAAACTAGATATATCCGGCTCTGTTTTTATTCGATATAGGCTTTAAAGACATCATAATCTTGTTATTTTAAACCAATTTATATCAGTTTATGTCATTATATTGCGATTTTCGGGCATTTCATTTTCTGACGTTGTATTGAGTTGGGTATCTCTCTCGCATGCCATTCTGTATTGCTAATTGCAACGTGGAAGGAAACATTCTCCAACCCAGCAACGATTCTTTTGGCCAACGGACACCTTCCCCAAGATTCTGATGGGAGTTCAGCTAATAGTAAGAACTATTTATGCTGATAATTTGTTGTTCTGTTGAAAAAGTAAAATGCATAAGACGCCATTATTTGCCGTGTAGCCTTGCGTTATCGCAGCCTGTATTGCACCCTGTATTGCGCAGTAAGGTTAATTTTAAAAATGTAATTCAGCGATTGCATTAAGAACTAATTTGTCTTTCAATTGCTGTCCACCTTGTATTTTTTAGTCAAGTTTATGATTATTTATTGATTAGACTAGGTGACTCTCCAAGATGGCGCCCGAAATTTTCTGGGCAGCTTGGCAACTTTTCTCATTGTATAAGCACGATTTGTGCCGCTAAATATGCACATTTTCGAACAAACTCTATATGCATTGTGTAATATGATGTTACAGGACTGTCATCTGAAGAATTCTGAGAAGGTTAGTGAAAATTAATATATTTTGGTGGTGAATACGTTATCGCTATGTTTGGCTGGAATCAATGCTGTTGTTTGATTTGCTACTGTGCTAAGCTAATATAACGCTATATTGTGTTTTCGCTGTAAAACACTTAGAAAATCTGAAATATTGTCTGGATTCACAAGATCTGTGTCTTTCAATTGCTGTACGCTGTGTATTTTTAAGAAATGTTTTATGATGAGTAATTAGCTAATACACGTTGCTCTCTGTAGTTATTCTAGTCATTTTAGTGAGAGTTGTGATGGGGGCTGCAATGGTAAACTATGATTTATACCTGAAATATATTTACATTTTTCTAACAAAACATATGCTATACAATAAATATGTTATCAGACTGTCATCTGATGAGGTTGTTTCTTGGTTAGTGGCTATTTATATCTTTATTTGGTTGAATTTGTGATAGCTACTGATGCAGTAAGAAAATGGTGGAGTATGAAAGTGGTGTCTTTTGCTAACGTGGTTAGCTAATAGATTTACTTATTTTGTCTTCCCTGTAAAACATTTTAAAAATCAGAAATGATGGCTTTATTCACAAGAAGATTCATTTGGTGTCTTGGACTTGTGATTTCATGAACATTTTATTATATGATATCCCTGTGGCTTTAGGCTAGGCTATGCTAGTCAGCTTTTGTGATGGGGGGGCTCCCGGATCCGGGTTTGGTAGGCGTTAGAGGTTAAACTCTAAAAGGTATTTACCTATCACATCTATAAACAGTCAACTTATTAATCATAACACTTTTTTGGTTACTACATGATTCCATATGTGTTATTTCATAGTTTTTATGTCTTCACTACTTTTCAACAATGTAGAAAATAGTAAAAAATTATGAAAAACCCTTGAATGAGTAGGTGTTCTATAACGTTTGACCGGTAGTGTATTTCGATGTTTGTGGACAGTCATGACAATATTTGAATCTTATCTAGCATACAATTTTCCAAAAGAGTGAAACCAGAGTGGAGGAAAATGGTCGGTCATAGTTACCCTAATGACACAAACACAATGAGAAACATAAGAAACAGGATGGGAGAGGTAGAGAAAATAGATTGAGAGAAGGAGAGCGAGCGTCTCCTTCACCTTCTACGCCTGAGGGTGTCAGTGTCTTTTGTGTGTGGCATCCATGACGGGATGGACTGCACCCATATCAAACTCCGACTTCAAACCCACCACACTTAGCTGCCCATTGTCTTCCCATCCCATCACACAAAGCGGAAGGAACCGTTGTGTTGAAGAGAGCAAGATGTATGGTAATGTGCTGTCCAGCTGTAGCGAGCCGGCCCGGCAGCAAACAAAACACTTTCTAAAAGGCCCATAGAGGGAGGTAAGGAGATACATCAATCAATTAACAATTACCCCACTGCTAATCAGCCGTCCCTGGCCTCCGTCGGGCCGCGCTTTTTGTAATCCGGTTGGCAGCATCAATTAAATTCTTAAGGTTAGTCTATTGAATTTCTCCCAGATAGGGGAGCTGAGGGGGGAAACCAACCAACGCTCCAAATGAACTGTAGCCAAGGCTTAATTGCAGCAAGCAGCACAAATGTTCAGGTTTCACCCCCCCAACCCCCCCCCCCCCCCCCCCCCCTCCACCCTTCCCCTCGATGGAGACTGATGCTCTCCTGGAATTTGGGCGACTGATAGGATCTGAGAGAGACTCTTAGAGAGAGATTATGACATGTTCTTTTCATCGTAACACGGCTGCAGCTGGCTCTATGTACACTAGCCAGTCACCTGCTGGACTGACTCTCGCTCTCTGGACTAGACTGGACTTAGCTTCTCTCACACCAGAGGTAAAGGGAGAAAATAGCCACTGAGTTTAGGCCAAGAGTGTGTTTGTAAGTTACTGTGTCGTGCAGAGCATGGCGGTGCAGGGCAGTACCTGGCATGTCCTTGTTTATACCCAATCTCATCTGACCCCCTTTCAGCACCCCCTCTGAGGGAGAACATCTCCTTGAGCAAAGTCAGGACACGCACACAAACACACCTTTGCTTGCACACGCATTCGCAAGCACATGCGCAAACATACACACACACACACACACACACACACACACACACACACACACACACACACACACACACACACACACACACACACACACACACACACACACACACACACACACACACACACACACACACACACACACACACACACACACACTGAGCCGATCCAAGGTCAATGTGCTGCGTTTAATCTCAAACTAAAATCTACATAGAGTATAATGACCTGAAATCCAACCAGAGAAACAGTCCTCAATTAAACCACAACCCCAGACATCCTAAAGAAAGAAGCTGTATAAACTGTGTAACTACCCGAGGTCCAATAGAACAATAATCTTATTCACAATCAAACAGTGTTGCATGGCAGCACACAGCTCACATCTCCTTACAGCAGTGTTTCCCACTGAACGCTTCCCTCCTCAGGTACCTAGTTTGTCATTTAAACCAGGATGCATGTGAATTTGATAGGGTGGCAGTCCCAGACTGCTGGAGAGAGGAGGATGAGCGAGAGAGAGAGAGAGAGAGAGAGAGAGAGAGAGAGAGAGAGAGAGAGAGAGAGAGAGAGAGAGAGAGAGAGAGAGAGAGAGAGAGAGAGAGAGAGAGAGAGAGAGAGAGAGAGAGAGAGAGAGAGAGAGAGAGAGACGAGAGAGAGAGACAGAGAGAGAGACAGAGAGAGAGACAGAGAGAGAGACAGAGAGAGAGACAGAGAGAGAGACAGAGAGAGAGACAGAGAGAGAGACAGAGAGAGAGACAGAGAGAGAGACAGAGAGAGAGACAGAGAGAGAGACAGAGAGAGAGACAGAGAGAGAGACAGAGAGAGGGAGAATGCTGACTGGTCCCATTTCCTGAAATGAAACTTTAACAGGCTGACCCGGGGACCTCTCCGCCTCGGTCTCCAAAGACCCTGGGCTTCCCAGACCACTTATCTGTGTGATTGCTTTGGACACTGATCTGATTAAATCATCATGAATCATCAATTAAGATGTGACAAAAAACGTGGGGGCTCAACAGGGATTTACCAGGACGGGTTTGACTTTGAGGACCATGAAATCAAGTTGTACGCCCCTTGAGCACTCGTGTCTCTCTCTCTCTCTCTCTCTCTCTCTCTCTCTCTCTCTCTCTCTCTCTCTCTCTCTCTCTCTCTCTCTCTCTCTCTCTCTCTCTCTCTCTCTCTCTCTGTCTTTCAGTTCTGCTTTGCAAAGGGAGAAAATACCATCCGTCTGGCTGGACCTGAGGAAGGAGGGGATAGGCTCTCACTTAACAGATACTAACATAGAGCTCAGCTACTGGCTTCCTCTTAGAAGTAAGGTTCCTCGTGGTATTGTTGGGCCTTGTGAACAGTCAGGTAGCCGTACAACTCAGTACTACCCATTGGTGATTTGAGGCAGGGTAACCTGGCATCTACAACAGTATGGCAGCTAGGTCACTGCAAAGCAAGACGATCTAAGTGTAGTCTGTAGCATTCCAGATCTCTAGCTACTAGCTACTGACTGTGATCTGATGCGCTCCCTCCCTCCCAAAAACAAGACTAAAAACAGAAGGTGCGTGTCTCTTCAGTAACATCTCCCCATCACGCTTCTCATCAGTGTGTCTTAGCACGCGCCCGAGCGTGAAGGGGCAGATTTTCTGGTAGCACAAGCCTGAGATGGGCTCCTGCATCTCGGTGAGCTCGTTCCTCCGGTCTCCCACAGAGCTCCCTACTGTCACTGCACTGAGACGCCACTCGATCCGCAGCCCCAGGACACAGCCGCGGAGGGGGGAGAGAGGGAGAGAAGGCAATAGAGGGATGGAGAGAGAGAGAATGATAGAAGACGAAAGAGAGAGAAAGCGACAGAAAAGAGAGAGAGTGATTGCTCGCGGCTCATTTCTCCACACATGAGCCCATCTGTACAGCGCCCAGGGTGGGACGGCACCACTGCTCTCTTTGAAATGACTGAGCGCACCAAAGACACCCTGGCACCACAGGAAGCCAAATGCAATCCCTGGCGTGGCTATTATTCTCCAGAAAGCTCCTTTAAAGTGCCATTTCTTCCTGATGGAGGCTTGTTGATTTACTTTCTGTTCCATCATGACTTAAGTTGACCATAATGTGTTTCAAAGAAGGCCTCTCAGTGAATTTAGTATTTGAAATATTTGGCCCGGGTATATATTTTCTTTCTCGCCAGAGTTAGTTCCATCAACACACAGCACCACAGGGGAAAGGGAATTGACTCTCGGGGAACCAAGGAATGGTGTTTGCAGGGAGCATCTTGTGATATTGTCATATTTACTGTTAGCACCTCAGGCTACACGATACACTTCACTGCCACCATTAAACAGGCCTTTTTTAAGGAAGGCACATCTGTTGTCACCCCCCCCCCCCCTCTCTCCTCTCTTCTCACCCCATCTCTGCCATGTTCAGAAACACCACCACCACCACCATCCTTAAGTCATAACGTTTCTCACCCGCACCACGATTCCTTCCTCCTCCACCCCTCAACCCCTCCTCATCTCTCTATCCACCTCTCCCTCTCTCTCTCTGACTATGGCTGGGGATGCGTCCGGCTCAAATTGATCATTGCTCCGACCAATAATTCATTGTGATGGAGGCGACATGGTGTGTGCACGGAGAGCGCCGGCCCCGCAATGGCCCCCGCATACTAAACAGGGCCTCCGACCAATGGAGTCGCAGGGATGCAGCCCAGGTGACGTCCTGTTTATCCTCTGATAAATGGCAGGTCAAACGGGGTGGCTGTGCCTGCCGTATCCCTCAGCACCATGTCGCCTCCGCCTCCGAATGCTCATCACCCTCCCCAAACACCCCCTCTACCCCCCTGACACACCCCACACCCCGTCTTAACACCCCTCCATCCGCCCTCTTCCTCTCCCCACCAGATCCTATTATTCTCCACCAGCGCTCGTTGCTCCGTCAGCAAAGTCAAGCTGCTGACTTCTCTTCCCTTCAGCTTCATCTTTGAACACAATTAACTTTGTAATTGCATTTGTTTTAGAAGGAGCATGGGAGTGATTATCAAAGCCACCCATGATCTTCCATGCACGCCGGCAGCATCTTGATCTCGGCGGTGCAGGCGTGCCTACAGGGGGTACGGTTGGGTAGACGCTTCAAAGAGGGAGAGATTCCTCCTCTTCTTCTTGTCCTTCTCCAAACTCTTATCTTCTTGCCACTAGGGGGGTGCCATTTCGACATAGTACAAATTCGTTTCCAAATTAAACTGCCTCGTACTCAATTCTTGCTCATACAATATGCATATTATTATTACTATTGGATAAAAAACACTCTCTAGTTTCTAAAACCTTTTGAATTATGTCTGTGCGTGAAACAGAACTAGACTTAGAGCAATTCTCCTATGAGGATTTGAAAATGCTGAAATCTGCTTGCTGTTCTCAGACCTGTGGATAACTCTGACTGTCTTCTATTGGTTGAGATGCACTGCATACGCCTTCCCCTGGTTGTTAGCGAATAGGGAGTCTTGGAATGGCGTCTCTACGTAGTTCCCAAAGTTTATAAATTGATTGGGAACGAGGTGGATCATTCTTTTCACCTTCGCTCGGGCGCATTGAGGACCTGGGGACGTTCTTTTGGAACCATCGGTTATAGATCTCAGACATTTCCGGCTGTGTTTTTATTCGATGTGCTATAGCCTGTTGTTTAGTCTGTTTTGTTTTGAGGACATAAAATACCCACTCAGACTCTGCTGGGGGGGGGGGGGGGGGGGGGCTGTGCTATAGCCTGTTGTTTAGTCTGTTTTGTTTTGAGGACATGAAATACCCACCCAGACTCTGCTGGGGGGGGGGGGGGGGGATGGGGTGGGCTGTGCTATAGCCTGTTGTTCCTATACAGTAGTTCTGAATAAAAAAAAAATATATATTTAACCTTTTTTTAACTAGGCAAGTCTACATGTGATATTCAGTTATTTTCAGTTATTCAGCTATACTCAAGAGAAATGGGCATCCTGTTTTGATCTATTTAACTCTACATTGCTTTTTAATTATTGCTACAGTCTGCTATTGTCTGCTTTTTCCCATTGGAAGTTAACAAGCAAATATTACATTTGGTGAAACTGAAATTCCTGGCCTGTGTTATATTCTTTATTGTCACGGTACACACCAAAATGCTTTATTCTGGTTGAATTCTGCTGCTCTTTCTTAGAACGCTGAATTTGAATAAAACACCACTATTTCCACCCTTCTTTTAATTGAAATGCAAACGATGTTAGCGTTAGGGCCACAGAATTGGCAATACTCTCTTGCTGGAATGATAAAGGCTTTTCTGCTATTTTCTGTGGCTATCGACTTGGTCATGTGTGTAATTGCCTAATGCCGTGTTAGACCCTCAGATGCAGCAATGCAAATATTAAGGAGAGGAGCCAGCTTAATAAAAATGCTGCTCAAACAATATGGGGCCTGAGTTTATCTCTGCTTGTCCAGTCTCACAGCGCGGGCTCGGAGAGAGGAGAGGAAGGCAAGGACGGGCTCGGTATCAAGATTAGACCAGCTCCTTCATAAGCAAGAAAAGAGAGGAAGAACGAAGCAAGGTATGATTAAATGGATTCATGAAAAAAAGTGAATAAGGAATAAGACACAGCCCCCCCAAAAAAATGTTTTATGAAAGAACAGGAGATATATGAGAGAGAGCGAGAGAGAGCGAGAGAGGGACTTTTTAATGGTATCGATCCTGTTCAAGGCCATGGTGGAGATGAAAGCAACCCTCCAGAGATGTCCTGCTCTCACCACGACCTTGGGCCAATGCCTGACCTCTGACCCCTTGACCCTGACAGTCCAGCCGCCAGACCTCTGTGATCCTGGAGCTATAGTCAGCTCGGCAGGAGAGCACAGACACATGTGCACACACTGGTACGACACACACACACACACACACACACACACACACACACACACACACACACACACACACACACACACACACACACACACCTCTCCAAATGAGAATTGACTTTCCCCCTCCGTGGAAGCTGGGAGATGTGGGTTAAAGTATGTCAATAGTGTTTCACAAGAACAATTTCTACCCAGAATTGTGGAACGGTGGGATGTTTTGACATTTACTTGGTGAAGGAGAAAAAATTAGTGTGTCCTGTGAGGCACTTCAAGGGAGTTGTCGGCCTGCTAACTGCCTGGTCCTATTGATCTGGTCGGTTAAATTGCATGCACACAGAGGCTGGAGAGAAGAGGGGAGAGCACTGAGGGCCAACTGCAGTGGGCCTAACAGCAGAGAGAGAGAGGGGAGATCACTGAGGGCCAGCTGCAGTGGGTCTAACAGCAGAGAGAGAGAGAGGGGAGAGCACTGAGGGCCAGCTGCAGTGGGCCTAACAGCAGAGAGAGAGAGAGGGGAGAGCACTGAGGGCCAGCTGCAGTGGGCCTAACAGCAGAGAGAGAGAGAGGGGAGAGCACTGAGGGACCAGCTGCAGTGGGCCTAACAGCAGAGAGAGAGAGGGGAGAGCACTGAGGGCCAGCTGCAGTGGGCCTAACAGCAGAGAGAGAGAGAGAGGGGAGAGCACTGAGGGCCAGCTGCAGTGGGCCTAACAGCAGAGAGAGAGAGAGAGAGAGGGGAGAGCACTGAGGGCCAGCTGCAGTGGGCCTAACAGCAGAGAGAGAGAGAGGGGAGAGCACTGAGGGCCAGCTGCAGTGGTCCTAACAGCAGAGAGAGAGAGAGAGAGAGGGGAGAGCACTGAGGGCCAGCTGCAGTGGGCCTAACAGCAGAGAGAGAGAGAGGGGAGAGCACTGAGGGCCAGCTGCAGTGGGCCTAACAGCAGAGAGAGAGAGGGGAGATCACTGAGGGCCAGCTGCAGTGGGCCTAACAGCAGAGAGAGAGAGGGGAGATCACTGAGGGCCAGCTGCAGTGGGCCTAACAGCAGAGAGAGAGAGAGGGGAGAGCACTGAGGGCCAGCTGCAGTGGGCCTAACAGCAGAGAGAGAGAGAGGGGAGAGCACTGAGGGCCAGCTGCAGTGGGCCTAACAGCAGAGAGAGAGAGAGAGGGGAGAGCACTGAGGGCCAGCTGCAGTGGGCCTAACAGCAGAGAGAGAGAGAGGGGAGAGCATTGAGGGCCAGCTGCAGTGGGCCTAACAGCAGAGAGAGAGAGAGGGGAGAGCACTGAGGGCCAGCTGCAGTGGGCCTAACAGCAGAGAGAGAGAGAGAGAGAGAGGGGAGAGCACTGAGGGCCAGCTGCAGTGGGCCTAACAGCAGAGAGAGAGAGAGGGGAGAGTACTGAGGGCCAGCTGCAGTGGGCCTAACAGCAGAGAGAGAGAGAGGGGAGAGCACTGAGGGCCAGCTGCAGTGGGCCTAACAGCAGAGAGAGAGAGAGAGAGAGAGGGGAGAGCACTGAGGGCCAGCTGCAGTGGGCCTAACAGCAGAGAGAGAGAGAGGGGAGAGCATTGAGGGCCAGCTGCAGTGGGCCTAACAGCAGAGAGAGAGAGAGGGGAGAGCACTGAGGGCCAGCTGCAGTGGGCCTAACAGCAGAGAGAGAGAGAGGGGAGAGCACTGAGGGCCAGCTGCAGTGGGCCTAACAGCAGAGAGAGAGAGAGGGGAGAGCACTGAGGGACCAGCTGCAGTGGGCCTAACAGCAGAGAGAGAGAGGGGAGAGCACTGAGGGCCAGCTGCAGTGGGCCTAACAGCAGAGAGAGAGAGAGAGGGGAGAGCACTGAGGGCCAGCTGCAGTGGGCCTAACAGCATAGAGAGAGAGAGAGAGAGAGAGGGGAGAGCACTGAGGGCCAGCTGCAGTGGGCCTAACAGCAGAGAGAGAGAGAGGGGAGAGCACTGAGGGCCAGCTGCAGTGGTCCTAACAGCAGAGAGAGAGAGAGAGAGAGGGGAGAGCACTGAGGGCCAGCTGCAGTGGGCCTAACAGCAGAGAGAGAGAGAGGGGAGAGCACTGAGGGCCAGCTGCAGTGGGCCTAACAGCAGAGAGAGAGAGGGGAGATCACTGAGGGCCAGCTGCAGTGGGCCTAACAGCAGAGAGAGAGAGGGGAGATCACTGAGGGCCAGCTGCAGTGGGCCTAACAGCAGAGAGAGAGAGAGGGGAGAGCACTGAGGGCCAGCTGCAGTGGGCCTAACAGCAGAGAGAGAGAGAGGGGAGAGCACTGAGGGCCAGCTGCAGTGGGCCTAACAGCAGAGAGAGAGAGAGAGGGGAGAGCACTGAGGGCCAGCTGCAGTGGGCCTAACAGCAGAGAGAGAGAGAGGGGAGAGCATTGAGGGCCAGCTGCAGTGGGCCTAACAGCAGAGAGAGAGAGAGGGGAGAGCACTGAGGGCCAGCTGCAGTGGGCCTAACAGCAGAGAGAGAGAGAGAGAGAGAGGGGAGAGCACTGAGGGCCAGCTGCAGTGGGCCTAACAGCAGAGAGAGAGAGAGGGGAGAGTACTGAGGGCCAGCTGCAGTGGGCCTAACAGCAGAGAGAGAGAGAGGGGAGAGCACTGAGGGCCAGCTGCAGTGGGCCTAACAGCAGAGAGAGAGAGAGGGGAGAGCACTGAGGGCCAGCTGCAGTGGGCCTAACAGCAGAGAGAGAGAGAGAGAGAGAGGGGAGAGCACTGAGGGCCAGCTGCAGTGGGCCTAACAGCAGAGAGAGAGAGAGGGGAGAGCATTGAGGGCCAGCTGCAGTGGGCCTAACAGCAGAGAGAGAGAGAGGGGAGAGCACTGAGGGCCAGCTGCAGTGGGCCTAACAGCAGAGAGAGAGAGAGGGGAGCGCATTGAGGGCCAGCTGCAGTGGGCCTAACAGCAGAGAGAGAGAGAGGGGAGAGCACTGAGGGCCAGCTGCAGTGGGCCTAACAGCAGAGAGAGAGAGAGAGAGAGAGGGGAGAGCACTGAGGGCCAGCTGCAGTGGGCCTAACAGCAGAGAGAGAGAGAGGGGAGAGCATTGAGGGCCAGCTGCAGTGGGCCTAACAGCAGAGAGAGAGAGAGGGGAGAGCACTGAGGGCCAGCTGCAGTGGGCCTAACAGCAGAGAGAGAGAGAGAGAGAGAGGGGAGAGCACTGAGGGCCAGCTGCAGTGGGCCTAACAGCAGAGAGAGAGAGAGGGGAGAGCATTGAGGGCCAGCTGCAGTGGGCCTAACAGCAGAGAGAGAGAGAGGGGAGAGCACTGAGGGCCAGCTGCAGTGGGCCTAACAGCAGAGAGAGAGAGAGGGGAGAGCACTGAGGGCCAGCTGCAGTGGGCCTAACAGCAGAGAGAGAGAGAGGGGAGAGCACTGAGGGCCAGCTGCAGCGGTCCTAACAGCAGAGAGAGAGAGAGAGAGAGAGGGGAGAGCATTGAGGGCCAGCGGCAGTGGGCCTAACAGCAGAGAGAGAGAGAGAGAGAGAGGGGAGAGCACTGAGGGCCAGCTGCAGTGGTCCTAACAGCAGAGAGAGAGAGAGAGAGAGAGGGGAGAGCACTGAGGGCCAGCTGCAGTGGTCCTAACAGCAGAGAGAGAGAGAGAGAGAGAGGGGAGAGCACTGAGGGCCAGCTGCAGTGGTCCTAACAGCAGAGAGAGAGAGAGAGAGAGAGGGGAGAGCACTGAGGGCCAGCTGCAGTGGTCCTAACAGCAGAGAGAGAGAGAGAGAGAGAGGGGAGAGCACTGAGGGCCAGCGGCAGTGGGCCTAACAGCAGAGAGAGAGAGAGAGAGAGAGAGAGGGGAGAGCACTGAGGGCCAGCTGCAGTGGTCCTAACAGCAGAGAGAGAGAGAGAGAGAGAGGGGAGAGCACTGAGGGCCAGCTGCAGTGGTCCTAACAGCAGAGAGAGAGAGAGAGAGAGAGGGGAGAGCATTGAGGGCCAGCGGCAGTGGGCCTAACAGCAGAGAGAGAGAGAGAGAGAGGGGAGAGCACTGAGGGCCAGCTGCAGTGGTCCTAACAGCAGAGAGAGAGAGAGAGAGAGAGGGGAGAGCACTGAGGGCCAGCTGCAGTGGTCCTAACAGCAGAGAGAGAGAGAGAGAGAGAGGGGAGAGCACTGAGGGCCAGCTGCAGTGGTCCTAACAGCAGAGAGAGAGAGAGAGAGAGAGGGGAGAGCACTGAGGGCCAGCTGCAGTGGGCCTAACAGCAGAGAGAGAGAGAGAGAGAGAGGGGAGAGCACTGAGGGCCAGCTGCAGTGGGCCTAACAGCAGAGAGAGAGAGAGAGAGAGAGGGGAGAGCACTGAGGGCCAGCTGCAGTGGTCCTAACAGCAGAGAGAGAGAGAGAGAGAGGGGAGAGCACTGAGGGCCAGCTGCAGTGGGCCTAACAGCAGAGAGAGAGAGAGAGAGAGAGGGGAGAGCACTGAGGGCCAGCTGCAGTGGGCCTAACAGCAGAGAGAGAGAGAGAGAGAGAGGGGAGAGCACTGAGGGCCAGCTGCAGTGGTCCTAACAGCAGAGAGAGAGAGAGAGAGAGAGGGGAGAGCACTGAGGGCCAGCTGCAGTGGTCCTAACAGCAGAGAGAGAGAGAGAGAGAGAGGGGAGAGCACTGAGGGCCAGCTGCAGTGGTCCTAACAGCAGAGAGAGAGAGAGAGAGAGGGGGGAGAGCACTGAGGGCCAGCTGCAGTGGTCCTAACAGCAGAGAGAGAGAGAGAGAGAGAGGGGAGAGCACTGAGGGCCAGCTGCAGTGGTCCTAACAGCAGAGAGAGAGAGAGAGAGAGGGGAGAGCACTGAGGGCCAGCTGCAGTGGGCCTAACAGCAGAGAGAGAGAGAGAGAGAGAGGGGAGAGCACTGAGGGCCAGCTGCAGTGGGCCTAACAGCAGAGAGAGAGAGAGAGAGAGAGGGGAGAGCACTGAGGGCCAGCTGCAGTGGTCCTAACAGCAGAGAGAGAGAGAGAGAGAGAGGGGAGAGCACTGAGGGCCAGCTGCAGTGGTCCTAACAGCAGAGAGAGAGAGAGAGAGAGAGGGGAGAGCACTGAGGGCCAGCTGCAGTGGTCCTAACAGCAGAGAGAGAGAGAGAGAGAGAGGGGAGAGCACTGAGTGCCAGCTGCAGTGGTCCTAACAGCAGAGAGAGAGAGAGAGAGGGGAGAGCACTGAGGGCCAGCTGCAGTGGGCCTAACAGCAGAGAGAGAGAGAGAGAGAGAGAGAGAGGGGAGAGCATTGAGGGCCAGCTGCAGTGGGCCTAACAGCAGAGAGAGAGAGAGAGAGAGAGAGAGAGGGGAGAGCATTGAGGGCCAGCTGCAGAGAGAGAGAGAGAGAGAGAGGGGAGAGCATTGAGGGCCAGCTGCAGAGAGAGAGAGAGAGAGAGAGGGGAGAGCATTGAGGGCCAGCTGCAGAGAGAGAGAGAGAGAGAGGGGGGAGAGCACTGAGGGCCAGCTGCAGAGAGAGAGAGAGAGGGGAGAGCATTGAGGGCCAGCTGCAGAGAGAGAGAGAGAGAGAGAGAGGGGAGATTATTGAGGGCCAGCTGCAGAGAGAGAGAGAGAGAGAGAGGGGAGAGCATTGAGGGCCAGCTGCAGAGAGAGAGAGAGAGAGAGAGGGGAGAGCATTGAGGGCCAGCTGCAGAGAGAGAGGGGCTGTTCAGATAGCAGCTCTAATGGTAATTGCATTCGATCCTCTCTCTCTCAGACGCATGATTTAGCGGCTACTCTCTCATGAATAGTTGACATCAAATATTTTGGGGGAGAAAATCGTCTCCCTTCTTCAGGGGGGAGAGAGAGATCTTCATTAATATTGCAAAGTAGAACATCAGTTGTTAAACATGATAGTTGATCATTGCTGAAGGGACACTTGGCTGTCAACAGCTGTACTTTATCGTTGAGCGGCTTCGTTGGGTGGTGTTTGGAGGATGCGAGGGAATGATGGCTCTTTCACGGCTCCAGGTGATTAGCCAGAATGGATTGCAGCAGGAAGCTAACCCCTGTCTGTGTCTCCCTCTCAGACTGCAAGCTACCATCAATTTCCTCCCATCCTGTTGTTGAACAGAGAATACAGAGCAGATTTAGACTGCTAATAAACTCACAGCATCTGAGGAGACAGGATGATGTCCAGTACTAACTGATCAGATATCAGGCCTGCCTTGCTTTGAACTTGACCACAAGTGTGAGTACATTTACTTGACTGCCAAAACACGCAGTAAAATGTAGTTACTGTAGAAATCTCCTAAAAAGCTATGGAAAACATATGCATGGTTAAAAGTGATCTATTTGACAGTGTCTCACTAACTTATAGTCCTAACACTATAAAGAATATATCAGTTTGATCTCTTCTCCCTGTTGTCTGTTTGGATCTCTTCTCCCTGTTGTCTGTTTGGATCTCTTCTCCCTGTTGTCTGTTTGGATCTCTTCTCCCTGTTGTCTGTTTGGATCTCTTCTCCCTGTTGTCTGTTTGGATCTCTTCTCCCTGCTGTCTGTTTGGATCTCTTCTCCCTGTTGTCTGTTTGGATCTCTCCTCCCTGTTGTCTGTTTGGATCTCTTCTCCCTGCTGTCTGTTTGGATCTCTTCTCCCTGTTGTCTGTCTGATCTCTTCTCCCTGTTGTCTGTCTGATCTCTTCTCCCTGTTGTCTGTCTGATCTCTTCTCCCTGTTGTCTGTTTGGATCTCTTCTCCCTGTTGTCTGTTTGGATCTCTTCTCCCTGTTGTCTGTTTGGATCTCTTCTCCCTGTTGTCTGTTTGGATCTCTTCTCCCTGTTGTCTGTTTGGATCTCTTCTCCCTGTTGTCTGTTTGGATCTCTTCTCCCTGCTGTCTGTTTGGATCTCTTCTCCCTGTTGTCTGTTTGGATCTCTCCTCCCTGTTGTCTGTTTGGATCTCTTCTCCCTGCTGTCTGTTTGGATCTCTTCTCCCTGTTGTCTGTCTGATCTCTTCTCCCTGTTGTCTGTCTGATCTCTTCTCCCTGTTGTCTGTCTGATCTCTTCTCCCTGTTGTCTGTTTGGATCTCTTCTCCCTGTTGTCTGTTTGATGTATTCTCCCTGTTGTCTGTTTGGATCTCTTCTCCCTGTTGTCTGTTTGGATCTCTCCTCCCTGTTGTCTGTTTGGATCTCTTCTCCCTGTTGTCTGTTTGGATCTCTCCTCCCTGTTGTCTGTTTGGATCTCTTCTCCCTGTTGTCTGTTTGGATCTCTTCTCCCTGTTGTCTGTTTGGATCTCTTCTCCCTGTTGTCTGTTTGGATCTCTCCTCCCTGTTGTCTGTTTGGATCTCTTCTCCCTGTTGTCTGTTTGGATCTCTTCTCCCTGCTGTCTGTTTGGATCTCTTCTCCCTCTTGTCTGTTTGGATCTCTTCTCCCTGTTGTCTGTTTGGATCTCTTCTCCCTGTTGTCTGTTTGGATCTCTCCTCCCTGCTGTCTGTTTGGATCTCTTGTCCCTGCTGTCTGTTTGATGTATTCTCCCTGTTGTCTGTTTGGATCTCTTCTCCCTGTTGTCTGTTTTGATCTCTTCTCCCTGCTGTCTGTTTGGATCTCTTCTCCCTGCTGTCTGTTTGGATCTCTTCTCCCTGTTGTCTGTTTGATGTATTCTCCCTGCTGTCTGTTTGGATCTCTTCTCCCTGTTGTCTGTTTGGATCTCTTCTCCCTGTTGTCTGTTTGGATCTATCCTCCCTGCTGTCTGTGTGGATATCTTCTCCCTGTTGTCTGTTTGGATCTCTTCTCCCTGCTGTCTGTTTGGATCGATTCTCCCTGTTGTCTGTTTGGATCTCTTCTCCCTGTTGTCTGTTTGGATCTCTTCTCCCTGCTGTCTGTGTGAATCTCTTCTCCCTGTTGTCTGTTTGGATCTCTTCTCCCTGCTGTCTGTTTGGATCTCTTCTCCCTGTTGTCTGTTTGGATCTCTTCTCCCTGCTGTCTGTTTGGATCTCTTCTCCCTGTTGTCTGTTTGGATCTCTTCTCCCTGTTGTCTGTTTGGATCTCTTCTCCCTGTTGTCTGTTTGGATATCTTCTCCCTGTTGTCTGTTTGGATCTCTTCTCCCTGTTGTCTGTTTGATGTATTCTCCCTGTTGTCTGTTTGGATCTCTTCTCCCTGTTGTCTGTTTGGATCTCTTCTCCCTGTTGTCTGTTTGGATCTCTTCTCCCTGTTGTCTGTTTGGATCTCTTCTCCCTGTTGTCTGTTTGGATCTCTTCTCCCTGCTGTCTGTTTGGATCTCTTCTCCCTGTTGTCTGTTTGGATCTATCCTCCCTGCTGTCTGTGTGGATATCTTCTCCCTGTTGTCTGTTTGGATCTCTTCTCCCTGCTGTCTGTTTGGATCGATTCTCCCTGTTGTCTGTTTGGATCTCTTCTCCCTGTTGTCTGTTTGGATCTCTTCTCCCTGCTGTCTGTGTGAATCTCTTCTCCCTGTTGTCTGTTTGGATCTCTTCTCCCTGCTGTCTGTTTGGCTCTCTTCTCCCTGTTGTCTGTTTGGATCTCTTCTCCCTGCTGTCTGTTTGGATCTCTTCTCCCTGTTGTCTGTTTGGATCTCTTCTCCCTGTTGTCTGTTTGGATCTCTTCTCCCTGTTGTCTGTTTGGATCTCTTCTCCCTGTTGTCTGTTTGGATCTCTTCTCCCTGTTGTCTGTTTGATGTATTCTCCCTGTTGTCTGTTTGGATCTCTTCTCCCTGTTGTCTGTTTGGATCTCTTCTCCCTGTTGTCTGTTTGGATCTCTTCTCCCTGTTGTCTGTTTGGATCTCTTCTCCCTGTTGTCTGTTTGGATCTCTCCTCCCTGTTGTCTGTTTGGATCTCTTCTCCCTGCTGTCTGATATCTTCTCCCTGTTGTCTGTTTGGATCTCTCCTCCCTGTTGTCTGTTTGGATCTCTTCTCCCTGCTGTCTGTTTGGATCTCTTCTCCCTGTTGTCTGTCTGATCTCTTCTCCCTGTTGTCTGTCTGATCTCTTCTCCCTGTTGTCTGTCTGATCTCTTCTCCCTGTTGTCTGTTTGGATCTCTTCTCCCTGTTGTCTGTTTGGATCTCTCCTCCCTGTTGTCTGTTTGGATCTCTTCTCCCTGTTGTCTGTTTGATGTATTCTCCCTGTTGTCTGTTTGGATCTCTCCTCCCTGTTGTCTGTTTGGATCTCTTCTCCCTGTTGTCTGTTTGATGTATTCTCCCGGTTGTCTGTTTGGATCTCTCCTCCCTGTTGTCTGTTTGGATCTCTTCTCCCTGCTGTCTGATATCTTCTCCCTGTTGTCTGTTTGGATATCTCCCTTCTGTTGTCTGTTTGGATCTCTTCTCCCTGCTGTCTGTTTGGATCTCTTCTCCCTGTTGTCTGTCTGATCTCTTCTCCCTGTTGTCTGTCTGATCTCTTCTCCCTGTTGTCAGTCTGATCTCTTCTCCCTGTTGTCTGTTTGGATCTCTTCTCCCTGTTGTCTGTTTGGATCTCTCCTCCCTGCTGTCTGTTTGATCTCTTCTCCCTGTTGTCTGTTTGGATCTCTTCTCCCTGTTGTCTGTTTGGATCTCTTCTCCCTGCTGTCTGTTTGGATCTCTCCTCCCTGTTGTCTGTTTGGATCTCTCCTCCCTGTTGTCTGTTTGGATCTCTCCTCCCTGCTGTCTGTTTGGACCTCTTCTCCCTGTTGTCTGTTTGGATCTCTCCTCCCTGTTGTCTGTTTGGATCTCTTCTCCCTGTTGTCTGTTTGGATCTCTTCTCCCTGCTGTCTGTGTGGATCTCTTCTCCCTGTTGTCTGTTTGGATCTCTTCTCCCTGTTGTCTGTTTGATCTCTTCTCCCTGTTGTCTGTTTGGATCTCTCCTCCCTGCTGTCTGTTTGGATCTCTCCTCCCTGTTGTCTGTTTGGATCTCTTCTCCCTGTAGTCTGTTTGGATCTCTCCTCCCTGTTGTTTGTTTGGATCTCTTCTCCCTGTTGTCTGTTTTGATCTCTTCTCCCTGTTGTTTGTTTGGATCTCTTCTCCCTGTTGTCTGTTTGGATCTCTTCTCCCTGCTGTCTGTTTGGATCTCTTCTCCCTGTTGTCTGTTTGGATCTCTTCTCCCTGTTGTCTGTGGATCTCTTCTCCCTGTTGTCTGTTTGGATCTCTTCTCCCTGTTGTCTGTTTGGATCTCTCCTCCCTGTTGTCTGTTTGGATCTCTTCTCCCTGCTGTCTGTTTGGATCTCTTCTCCCTGTTGTCTGTTTGATGTATTCTCCCTGTTGTCTGTTTGGATCTCTTCTCCCTGCTGTCTGTTTGGATCTCTCCTCCCTGCTGTCTGTTTGATGTATTCTCCCTGCTGTCTGTTTGGATCTCTTCTCCCTGTTGTCTGTTTGATGTATTCTCCCTGCTGTCTGTTTGGATCTCTTCTCCCTGCTGTCTGTTTGATGTATTCTCCCTGCTGTCTGTTTGGATCTCTTCTCCCTGTTGTCTGTTTGATGTATTCTCCATGTTGTCTGTTTGATCTCTCCTCCCTGATGTTTGTTTGGATCTCTTCTCCCTGTTTTCTGGCTGATCTCTCCTCCCTGCTGTCTGTTTGGATCTCTTCTCCCTGTTGTCTGTTTTGATCTCCTGTCTGTTTGGATCTCTCCTCCTTGTTGTCTGTTTTATCTCTTCTCCCTGCTGTCTGTTTGGATCTCTTCTCCCTGCTGTTTGTTTAGATCTCTTCTCCCTGTTGTCTGTTTGGATCTCTTCTCCCTGCTGTCTGTCTGATCTCTTTTCCCTGTTGTCTGTTTGGATCTCTTCTCCCTGTTGTCTATTTGGATCTCTCCTCCTTGTTGTCTGTTTGGATCTCTTCTCCCTGTTGTCTGTTTGGATCTCTCCTCCCTGTTGTCTGTTTGGATCTCTTCTCCCTGTTGTCTGGCTGATCTCTTCTCCCTGTTGTCTGTTTGATCTCTTCTCCCTGTTGTCTGTTTAGATCTCTTCTCCCTGCTGTCTGTCTGATCTCTTCTCCCTGTTGTCTGTTTGGATCTCTTCAACCTGTTGTCTGGCTGATCTCTTCTCCCTGTTGTCTGTTTGGATCTCTTCACCCTGTTTTCTGTTTGGATCTCTTGTCTGTTTAGATCTCTCCTCCCTGTTGTCTGTTTGGATCTCATCTCCATTTTGTCTGTTTTGATCTCTCCTCCCTGTTGTCTGTTTGGATCTCTCCTCCCTGTTGTCTGCTTAGATCTCTTCTCCCTGTTGTCTGTTTAGATCTCTTCTCCCTATTGTCTGTTTAGATCTCTTCTCCCAGTTGTCTGTTTGGATCTCTCCTCCCTGTTGTCTGTTTAGATCTCTTCTCCCTGTTGTCTGTTTAGATCTCTTCTCCCTGTTGTCTGTTTGGATCGCTTGTCTGTTTGGATCTCTCCTCTCTGTTGTTTGTTTGGATCTCTTCTCCCTGCGGTCTGTTTGGATCTCTTCTCCCTGTTGTCTGTTTGGATCTCTTCTCCCTGCTGTCTGTTTGGATCTCTTCTCACTGTTCTTTGTTTGGATCTCTTGTCTGTTTGGATCTCTTCTCCCTGTTGTCTGTTTGGATCTCTTCTCACTGCTTTCTGTTTGGATCTCTTCTCTCTGCTGTCTGTATGGATCTCTTCTCCCAGTTGTCTGTTTGGATCTTTTCTCCCTTCTATCTGTTTATATCTATTCTTCCTGATGTCTGTTTGGATCTCTTCTCACAGCTGTCTGTGTGGATCTCTTCCTCCTGATGTCTGTTTGGATCTCTTCTCCCTGCTGTCTGTTTGTATCGTTTATCCCAGCTGTCTGTTTGGATCTCTTCTCCCTGCTGTCTCTTTGGATCTCTTCTCCCTGTTGTCTGTTTGGATCTCTTCTCCATACTTTCTGTTTGGATTTCTTGTCCCTGCTGTCTGTGTGGATCTCTTCTCCCTGTTGTCTGTTTGGATATCTTCTCCCTGCTGTCTGTTTGGATCTCTTCTCCCTGTTGTCTGTTTGATCTCTTCTCCCTGTTGTCTGTTTAGATCTCTTCTCCCTGTTGTCTGTTTGGATCTTTTGTCTGTCTGGATCTCTCCTCTCTGTTGTCTGTTTGGATCTCTTGTCTGTTTGGATCTCTCCTCCCTGTTGTCTGTTTAGATCTCTTCTCTCTGTTGTCTGATTGGATCTCTTCTCCCTGTTGTCTGTTTGGATCTATTGTCTGTTTGGATCTCTCCTCCCTGTTGTCTGTTTAGTTCTCTTCTCCCTGTTGTCTGTTTGGATCTCTACACAGTGCAGTTACACAGCTGTATTAAATGGCCCAGTACAGTTACACAACTGTATTGAATGACCATATACATTTACAGAACTGCATTGAATGACCCAGTGCAGTTGCAGGACTGTATTGAATGACCAAGTGCAGATGCAGAACTGAATTCAGTGACGCATAGCAGTTACACAACTGTATTGAATGACCAAGTGCAGCTCCGGAACTGTATTGAATGACCCAGTGCAGTTACATAACTGTATTGAAAGACCCAGTGCAGTTACGGAACTGTATTGAATGACCCAGTGCATTTACACAACTGTATTAAATGACCCAGTGCAGTTACACAACTGTATTGAATGACCCAGTAGAGCTACACAACTGTATTGAATGACACAGTGCAGTTGCATAACTGAATTGAATGACCCAGTGCATTTACACAACTGTATTAAATGACCCAGTCCAGTTACACAACTGTATTGAATGACCCAGTAGAGCTACACAACTGTATTGAATGACACAGTGCAGTTGCATAACTGTATTAAATGACCCAGTGCAGTTACACAACTGTATTGAATGACCCAGTAGAGCTACACAACTGTATTGAATGACCCAGTGCATTTACACAACTGTATTAAATGACCCAGTGCAGTTAAACAACTGTATTAAATTACCTAGTGCAGTTACAAACCGAATTGAGTGGCCAAGTGCAGTTACACAACTGTATTGAATGACCCAGTACGGTTACAGAACTGTACTGAATGACCCAGTGCAGTTACAGAAGTCTACTGAATTAACCAGTGCAGTTACAGAACTGTACTGAATGACCCAGTGCAGTTACAGAAGTGTACTGAATGACCCAGTGCAGTTACAGAAGTGTATTGAATTAACCAGTGCAGTTACAGAACTGTACTGAATGACCCAGTGCATTTACAGAAGAGTACTGAATGACCCAGTGCAGTTACACAAATGTACTGAAAGAACCAGTGCAGTTACACAACTGTATTGAATGACCCAGTAGAGCTACACAACTGTATTGAATGACACAGTGCAGTTGCATAACTGAATTGAATGACCCAGTGCAGTTAAACAACTGTATTAAATTACCTAGTGCAGTTACAAACCGAATTGAGTGGCCAAGTGCAGTTACACAACTGTATTGATTGACCCAGTGCAGTTACAGAAGTCTACTGAATTAACCAGTGCAGTTACAGAACTGTACTGAATGACCCAGTGCCGTTACAGAAGTGTTATTAATGACCCAGTGCAGTTACAGAAGAGTACTGAATGACCCAGTGCAGTTACAGAAGAGTACTGAATGACCCAGTGCAGTTACAGAACTGTATTGAATGACCCAGTGCAGTTGCAGAACTGTACTGAATGACCCATTGCAGTTACAGAAGTGTTCTGAATGACCCAATGCAGTTACAGAAGTGTATTGAATGACCCAGTGCAGTTACAGAACTTTATTGAATGACCCAGAGCAGTGGCAGAACTGTACTGAATGACCCAGTGCAGTTACAGAACTGTACTGAATGACCCAGTGCAGTTACACAACTGTAATGAATGACCCAGTGCAGTTACACAACTGTATTGAATGACCCAGTAGAGCTACACAACTGTATTGAATGACCCAGTAGAGCTACACAACTGTATTGAATGACCCAGTGCAGCTACACATCTGTATTGAATGACCCAGTGCAGTTCCGGAACTTTATTGAAAGACCCAGTGCAGTTAAGGAAATGTATTGAATGACCCAGTGCATTTACACAACTGTATTGAATGACCCAGTGCAGTTCCGGAACTGTATTGAATGACCCAGTGCATTTACACAACTGTATTAAATAACCCAGTGCAGTTACACAATTGTTTTGAAAGACCCCAGTGCAGTTATACAACTGTATTGAATGACCCAGTAGAGCTACACAACTGTATTGAATGACCCAGTACAGTTGCAGGACTGTATTGAATGACCCAGTGCAGTTGCAGAACTGAATTCAATGACGCAGTGCAGTTACACACCTGTATTGAACGACCCAGTGTAGTTATACAACTGTATTGAAGGACCCAGTGCAGTTACACAACTGTATTGAATGACACAGTGCAGTTAAACAACTGAATTGAATGACACAGTGCAGTTACACAACTGTATTGATTGACCCAGTGCAGTTACACAACTGTATTAAATGGCCCAGTACAGTTACACAACTGTATTAAATGGCCCAGTACAGTTACACAACTGCATTGAATGGCCCAGTACAGTTACACAACTGTATTGAATGACCATATACATTTACAGAACTGTATTGAATGACCATATACATTTACAGAACTGTATTGAATGACCCAGTGCAGTTAAAGAACTGTACTGAATGACCCATTGCAGTTAAAGAACTGTATTGAATGACCCAGTACAGTTACAGAAGTGTATTGAATGATCCAGTGCAGTTACAGAACTGTATTGAATGACCCAGTGCAGTTGCAGAACTGTACTGAATGAACCAGTGCAGTTACAGAAGTGTATTGAATGATCCAGTGCAGTTACAGAACTGTATTGAATGACCCAGTGCAGTTGCAGAACTGTACTGAATGACCCAGTGCAGTTACACAACTGTACTGAATGACTCAGTTCAGTTACAGAACTGTATTGAATGACCCAGTGCAGTTACAGAACTGTATTGAATGCAGAAAGATACGTTTTCTTTGTCATTGCACCAAGGTAGAGTTAGAGGAGGTCCTAACAAACTACTCTGTCAAGGACCTGGGCCGAAATGTGTGCTTTGGTCTGCAGTCACAGTGTATTAGCCACACTCCGGACTTGAAGATCTTAATGTGTGAATACATTTATTTTGTTTGTGTATCAAACATCCTCCAATCATTGAGTGTGATAACAGTTTTAAAATGTCCTTGACATTGTCTCCTAGATATAGATGGATGGTGTCTGTGTGAGTATGTGTTTATTTGCACCGAGGGTATAAAACTCAATCCCTGGAACGTATCCAAAAGTGTTTTTTCACCACTCTCATTGTTAATGTTCAAGTATTGTGTGTGATAGTGGGGTAGTCAGCCCAGTGATCCTCTTATAGCAGCTCTATCCCTTTGTTTTAGCAACAATTAAAACTGGTAAGCCACTGTCTGTTGTCTTTTTTTGGTTTGTTTTGTATTTTCTCGCTAAAAGCTTTTTTTTATTGATAATTTCTCAAAGCCAAAAAGCTCAAGGGGATCACATATTGATTCTTTCATTTAACCAAAGACACGCACTGTATGACATTCTGTCTACAGAGAATGATAGATTTGCTATTGAAACAAATAAATCACTAAGGGCTTGTTGAAGTTAACTTATTTGTGGTATTGCATCTACTGCTGGGTTGTATAATGTGACTAATGTTTCTGTACAGTCTCATTTGGTGTACACAAACTATAAATATACATGTATAAGCTGTGTATAGTGTTTGCAGTTACCTGTGAAAAAAATACGTATTTTTGAAAATGTGTTTTTTCTGTATAATGGACTCTGACTTAGTGAGATTGTTCCCATCAATGTGATGGTTGCTCGGAGCTGAACATAAAATGATTATTCCTTCATAATGAAGTGATTTTAGTTTAGTATCCTTGGCCTTGCTCCAGGTGCCTTCATATGGCGAACAGATGTCTAGAAGCATCTCCAAAGACTTCTCTACTTCACTTATTTTTTCACTTTAACCAGATTCTCCTTATTGGAGGGGCAGAATTTCTGAATTCCACCCAAGTTTCTTTAACATTAGTTAAGA
Organism: Salvelinus fontinalis; assembly: GCF_029448725.1. Classification (NCBI taxonomy): domain Eukaryota; kingdom Metazoa; phylum Chordata; class Actinopteri; order Salmoniformes; family Salmonidae; genus Salvelinus; species Salvelinus fontinalis. The sequence continues at coordinate 45,172 of NW_026600472.1, forward strand.
GCAAAACAATTTTTTATTTTATTTTATTTTTTAACAGAAAGCTCTTAAAAAATATTGACAGGAATAATTCTGAGATGTTGAGTTAAGAGGAAATGGAAATGGTTCTGTTCCTTGGCTATGTATTTAAATATGCAATATGGACAGTAGTCTGTTGCTTCTCTCATTAGGCACACAGAGCAAGGCTGAAAACCGTGACAGTTTAGTGGCATGTGTAAACATGCAGGCTTTGCTTGGCAGATGAGCCAAGTGTATTAGCAAGAGGTCCATGGAGCAAGAAATAGTACTGAAATATTGATGGGGTTTGATTTGGATTCACCCCCCAAGGATGAAGCATTGAAAACTTGCAATCTGTGGATTGCCTAAGGCAAACTGGCACGGAGGTCAACCCTATAGGTTTTTCTTTACATGAAAACAACTCGTCAAAGGGAAAAGACCGAGCGAAGGAAGAAAAAATATTCTACACCTGGGATCGGGATTTTGGCTTTGGAGGGTTATGGATTTTTTTTTTTTTTTTTTTTTTGTTAGACATCTTCCCTCATTTTCTCTGGATCAAAAATCCATTTTGGATCATCCATTCAATATTAAATCTGGCAGCTACTTGTATACACAACAAACTCAATTTGCTGAGGGGTTTTGAGATCTTTCATGGACATGTATCAATGGCTGAAATCAAAGAGCCTCTCTTTCATTTTAAAATACATTGACAACAGGTCTTATATTGTCTTGTCAACTTTTGAGATGCAACATGTATTTCTCATTCCAAATGGGCAAAGTTTTAGGCTATTATCCTTTTTAAATTACTTTTCTTATTTTCATTTGTCTCGCTGAAATGTTGTTTACTGTATTTTTTGTCTTATACTTTTATGTATTATATTATGAGGGGGAAATAAATATAGAGGAAATCAAATGTGGAAAAAATATGCATAATTAAGACATTACAAATCAATTCCCCAGAGAGTGGCACTGGGCAACAGACACAGTACTTCTCCCAAAACTGACACACAAACACTGAATGCTTAAATGTACGTAAATGTATGGTAAGTGGTTTATTTGAAATCACCAGATCAGAGACCGACACTGGCGACACATCGTGTATCTCATGACCACTCCCACCAAAACAGAGAGGGAGCACTTATTTCCCTATGGTTACCCAGCCAATGAATCCAGAAAATTGGGCAGAGGTTGGCAGCAGGCCCTCTGTGCCTCCTGTGACAGCATCAAATCCCTACCCCTCCAACAGGGTCCTTCAGGGAACCCAGAAAACATGCCTGATTACTTTTCGCCAGTTGTATTTTATCTCTTTTTATTTCCAACATGATCATGTAGCGGGAAGCAATTACTTCACCTATGAGGTTATGGATGAATCTGTGATTCCTCACCATTGAGGGCTGTTTTGTATTAATTGTGGTCAAATCTCTTGAAATAGTACAAGTGTTTTGTGAGCTGAAGTGGCTTTTGTAATTTTGGGGGTGATATCTTGTTGCCTTTTTGTACACCTGAAACAACACATGAAGTAATTACAAAGCCAACAATTACCCAGCCAACCACCAGACATAATCGATAGGCCATCAGACAGAGGGTCAGGGAGCAAATGTCAGGGGTCAAAGTTCAATGGCAAACGCTATAGCAGTGTGAGTGTGTGTGAGCATGGGGGGTGGGAGAGTTCCTCGAGAGGAAGAGGATGCTGATTCAACAGGGAGTGCAACAGAATGGGATTGAGTCAGGGGCAGGGCTGTAAATAAATGATCTATTCTTCTTGAGGCACGGAGTATTGATCAGGATACCACATTATTGGAGCCCTGAGGACTGCACCTCGGAACAGATGGGATACAATGCCGACCAGACATACACTGGTAGGTCTAGAATTAAAACTGCAGGCCTATAGGCCTCAATTCTCTCTTATTTAATACAGACATAAAAGCTGGTCTAGAATACAGACTAGGCCAACTGTAAATAATCAAGTCTCTCCTATTATACTTTGATACTGTATATGTACTATGTCTTTCATAGCAAGGTGATCGTGTAATACAGATGTAGGATATTAATTTGACCTATATTGTCACAGCAAAATAATACAGCAGCAACAGGATTTGACATAGTGTTGCTTGATAATGTTGCTTGATCGGTGGTTAGGCTATTAGCTGGCCTAAAGTATGCTACAGATGTAGGATCTTAATTTGATCACCCAGAAGATTCCACAAAGGACAATGGCGACATCAACTTGGCAAACCAGAGCCTCACATTTGTTAATGAAAATGTTCCTGCACAGCAGGAAATGTAAACTTGTAGTGTATTGAAGGTTTGAAAAGGCTTCTAAAGTAGGTAATTTCCACTTTAAAATGTCAGACTTGATTTGCTCTAACAAAAAATGTATTAACCCCTACTGAAAATGTCCATTAATTATAAATCACATTATAATTCACATTTCCTGTTTGTGCATGATTATTTTCCTGATGTAGCAAACTAGTTCAAATTAAGAATCTACATCTGTACGTGTGTGTTAGTGTATTTTACAGTGAATGTATCACGAAGCTCGATATAGGACAATTCACAACAACAAAAGAGTGATCAAATTAATATCCTACATCTGTAGCGCTCCACCAGGTGACATCACAGTCCTACTATGATGGCTACAAACAAACGGAGGCTGTTGCTGAACAGGGCTGACGGCTGGACTAAACCATCCGTAACCCTGTCCTGACGTGTTGGAAATGGATGACCTAGCTGCACTACACCGCGCACACGGAGAAGGAGGCTAGTCCATCATCGGCATCCCCCAGTGAACAACTCCCCTCTCTACCCCCACCACCTCTACCTACCAGGGATGTTCCTGTTAAATATGTGCAACTTCCCATTTAAATTAAAGGCCCTGAACCATGAAAGGCACCACAGGTATCCGCTACTCTGTGCTGTACTAGTTCCGGTGGGTCTGATACAGAAGTGGCCTGCCTGTGTGTCGTAACGCTCCAACAGCAGAGAAATACAGCAAGCCGCTCTCTCAGCTGTAACGTATTAAAATCAGAAAAAATAAATGACCCAACCACTGATGAGTTATGAGTTATGGGTCTACGCTGTACGTCGAAGTATGTGTGTGTGTGTGTGTTTGTGTGTTTGTGTGTGTGTGTGTGTGTGTGTGTGTGCGTGTTCGTGCGTGAGAATGGGGTGAACCTTGCATTTTTGCTACCAGAAGCTAATTATATAAATACTCAACTAAGCGTCCCGGTCCGTTCAGGCTCGCCTCATTCTATCTTCCCCTGGGACAGAGTGTTCAGGAGTCACACAGCCATCACATAACAGAGGTGACTTATACAGTACACCACTTGAGAGCATTTTCTCTTCTGCTCAACAGAGACTGTCAGTGGGATTGTATGAAGTGATTTCTGACGGCGGCCTATTGAACAATATCAGACGTCTAGACAACGTGTAAATACCGACCAAAATACAAATGAAGTAAGCCATGTCAGAGTATATCACCTTATTCAAATGGGGTCTGAACACAGCCATTCAATATTCCACTTTTATACACCATTGACAAATTAACAAACCACTGGATGCTGGTGGCACCTTAATTGGGGAGAACGGGCTCGTGGTAATGGCTGGAGTGGAATGGTGTTAAATACATCAAACATGGTTCAAACATGGTTTCCATGGTTTCCATGTGTTTGTTGCCTTTCCATTTGCTCTGTTCCAGCCATTATTATGAGCCGTCCTCCCCTCAGCAGCCCCCACTGGAAGAAACAACACATCACTTTTTGCTGATCAAAATAAAGCCGCTCGTTACGTTAATGACGATTCTTATATCCAATGCCGTGTAGAAATGACTATACGCCAGGTGCAAACAAACCATTTCTAATGCCTTTGTTATTAAGTTGCAGAGGTAAACACAAGAGAAGAAAATCTATAGCAGAGTAATGAGCTGAGGCGGCTTGCTACTGAGTAAATATCGGTGCGGTTAATAAATCCAATCCAATGTCGAATTCAATTAAAGGGGATCTTACGTCTATTGTAGCTTCAGTCAGTACTATCACAAGGGCTGCTAATTCGCCAGGTTCCTCATAATACGATAATTAGGTGCCGATACGATATGTTTTGCGATTTTCACGATTCTATATATTGCATTTCATTACTGCGATTTTATTGCGATTCGACGTTCCAAACATATTGCTGACCATATGTCTGGAGAACAGACACAAATAGTTTTTCATCTAGACTTTCCAAATATGCAGGGATAGGAACCATAGACTTAGATAGACAACTTTAGTGCCAAAATGCTAGTTTTAGCATGGGCAGCACCATTGAGGGCATTCACAGTTTTGAAGTAGTCAACTGAGTGGGACTTCTTATGGGTTAAGGAAGGATCGCATAATTCCATCCAGGTCATCAGGAGGCATCAGCCAATGAAATATACTCGTGAGCAAACATTCCATAATTGCAGGTGGCAGTACATCTCCAACCGTGGCTCTATACCTGTTCAAACATCACTCTCCGGGTTGCAAGATGGGGGTATTAACGGTGTTGTACATTACTGTTCACAATGCTAATTATTTAACAAACATTCATGTGTCGTAAAGGTGATGGCAGGTAGCCTAGCCGTTAGGAGCGTTGGACCAGTAACCAGAAAGTCGCTGGTTCAAATCCCTGCGTTGACTAGCTGAAGAATCTGTCTGTGCCCCTGATTAATGCACTTAGCCCTAATTGCTCCTGTATGTCACTCTGGATAAAAGTTTCTGCTAAATGACTAAAATGTAAATAGTGGGCCTTTAATCTGTTACACTGAGAAAATTGACTCGCTTAGATATTTTATGTAAAAAACATTCAGCTACTCCTTGAATGGTGGTCCTCAATAGTTTTTGACTGTGATTTAGTGGTCGCTGAAAAAGAAAAGGTTGGAAATCGCTGGTCAAGATTGGCATTGGAGAATATGGAGAATCATATGAAATATAGCTTGTTGGATATGGAGAATCATATGAAAGATAGCTTGTTGAAAATGGAGAATCATATGAAAGAAGCTTGTTGGATATGGAGAATCATATGAAAGATAGCTTGTTGGATATGGAGAATCATATGAAAGATAGCTTGTTGGATATGGAGAATCATATGATAGATAACTTGTTGGATATGGAGAATCATATGAAAGATAGCTTGTTGGATATGGAGAATCATATGAACGATATGGAGAATCATATGAAAGATAGCTTGTTGGATATGGAGAATCATATGAAAGATAGCTTGTTGGATAAGTAGGACACTTAAATGAGCTGTTCTTTTGCTTCTGATGGCCAGAGAGCTGTTTTATGGTAGTAGTAGACACTGTAACACAGGCTACGTCCCAAATGGCAGTCTATTCCCTACATAGTGCACTGGGACGGCTTCCACGGGGGTGGAGCTTGTGAGAAATAATGAATTTGCTGATTTGCATATTGTCACCGGGCGGTTGCTGTGTTTACTCCAAGGTGTTTGCGTAGCTGGCTCTCCCAAAGGAGTCTGTGTTCACTGTACCTTCTGGAGTAAACAGTGATATGCAAATAACCTGCACATAATCAACTTTGATTTAGAACAACCTGTGACTGTACGTTGATGACTCTAGTTTTAAGTCAATATCGCTACAAATTATAATGTGGAGAAAATGAATTGTACTGTTAAGTGGAAGTGTGGTGTGTTATATTGTATCAAACAGTACAAAATAGTCCATTCTGTCTGTTGTAACAATAAGCTACAGTACCTCCTAATGTGTAACAGGAGTATTTCCAAGTTGCCTTTTCTTTGATTCCCCCTTTTAATTTTGAAGGGAACATTTGAAGGTTGGAATATACTGGGATTAAACAATACAATTAGCAGAAACCCTGCCTTGTCTTGCCTAGCAGCACATCCCAAACTGAACTGCTTCTTTGTTGGCTTGATCACTAGCTACTCTCAGTTCCTTCCAGAACTTTCTACCCCATCCTCAGCAGTCTTCATAAAACTGATGCTGCGAACCACCTCTTTGTGTCTCTCTGCTGATAATGAAATAATGATGACTTTTTTAAATGTAATGCTCGATGTAATCAATGTTCAGTGGAATTTCATCTCTGGTACATTCCTCGACACTTTGTTGCCATTCAGGATGTGTCGGTATGGGGTACAGAGATGAGTGACAGATGCAGAAATAGCTGCAGCGTCGGGGTATTGTGTATCTTCTTGACTGTAAATGAATACTGAGAAAGGCTAATTCAATTTCCTCTCAATAGACTGCCTATATCGTACACTCAGCTGGGAAGCTCTTTCTGTGGTATCTTACCCACAATGCACCAGTGGCGTGCACCCTCCTCATGCCTGTCATGTCATTTGCATATTGTGTAAAGCATTTTTATTTTTGCACAAGGCTCATAATGTTGATTCAATATGTTAACTATTATCACGTAACATTCAATAGCATCCAATAGCTGAATGCTGCTGGTGTGTTGTTCTGTGTCGTAACATCCTGTCCTACCAGATTATGTTGATGGTGATTGAGTTTGGTTTTGTGGTGAAAATGGGCTAAATACGTTAATACGGTGATAACATTGATTCATGTAAATAATAACACTGGGACCAAGATCATGATTTAGGAACTTGTGGCCACGATCTGTCCCTCTCTCTTCTTGTCTATCTCTGCCCTGATTCCCTCCATCTCACTATTTTCTGTCCTTCTTTTCCGTCTATCTCTCTCCCTCCCTACCTTTCCCACAGTGTTCAGGTCTTGTAGTAGTGGTCAGAGTCTGCTTAGCAGTCATAAAGCCTTACTGTAATCAAAGAACTGACGAAAGACTGCTTTCATTTTCTGTCAGCTTTTTGTGTATGTTCCGTTTCTCTCGCATGTCTGGAAGTCGGGGCACCATGTGCAGTAATTTGCATTGGACAAGATGCTGGTGATCAAAGTCCTTGGAGACTTTTTTGATTAGAATAGCCAGCCCTCCCTCTGTTATGCCCTTTCAATATCTTCTTACAAAAAAGGAGACCAAAAATGCCTCTCCTGCATTCCTCTTGTAGATATTCCCAGATTCCCACTTCTGCACCTCTGCATGGGAAGTCGTTCTCCAGGTTTTTTGGAAAAACCTTTCTTTATGAAGGAGAGGCGAGGACATGCTGTTAGGGTGCGAAAGACCTACTGTAATGCCTCTTGTATTATGAGGATATTATGAATGATGACTTGTAGTTTGAACGTTTAATGGCTGAGGTTTGATAGTCATTCTCCCAGTCCCATCTCTCAGGTAGAGTTGATCACACTGGCCTCTGGCGTGGGCCTACCCTTCAACATCTTCCATTTAAAAATAGGAATGCTCCTCCAACCTAGTTAAATGGTAAATCTCTCTCTTCCTCCCCAAGTCTTCTATCATCTTTGTTAAATCCTGAGTAGACAAATGTCACTCCTCTCAGTGTGTTTGTGATTGGTGGTGGTGGTGGTGGTGGTGGTGGTAGTGGTGGTGGGGGTGGTAGTGGTTCTGAGGCTGGGGGCTTTGGCTCAGCAGTAGCTCTCAGACTGGGCTGTGTGGTGGGAATACCTGTAGGCCCGCGCTCCACGGCTGCACATTTAATTAGAGGAATTCTCCAGTGATAAGGCCAGCCAACGGAGCTCCGTCAATCCATCCCTCTGTCCCTGGGATCCCCGGCTATTTCCCCTCTCCATCTCGTCTCCTCGCTCAACCATCTCTCATCCCATCCCCTCTGCCTGGCCGTCCGTCCGGGTTCAAAATCCATTGTCGGAATTATGGCGAGCGGTTCAATAATTCCGATTAGAGCTCATGTTTATTAATGCTCTACATCTGTGCAAACAACATGTCAAGCCCAGAGTTTATTGTAATTGCCTGAGCAAACAAAACCTGAAAGAAGCAATTTCCACTGACAATGTGCTATGACAAGTAATGAGACCATTGGCATTCCCCACCAATAGCGCTTCCGGCATCTTTTTCATGGCGTCCATATTGTGTGTGATAGATACAGTATGTTTATAAGGAATGAAGGTGCTGGATAATGCAATGCCGCCACTAGAGGGAGGTTAGTGATTCAAGATAATCATCGTTTTCCTTCCCTGCGAGATCTTATTCGTTTCCCTTATCATCACTTATTCGTGAGACTATTGGTCGCTCCTCCACCCTCGTTGTCCCTGTATGGTCGACCGGTATAATATATTACGGCTATTAATTTGTGTGTTGTTGAATTAAATTATTTCCTGGAATTCACATGAACTGCCTGAATCTCAGTCTGTTGTGACAATAGTGATTGTGTAATACCATACTGATAGGTCAAATAGATGTTTTTAAACAGAGAGTGTTATTTAATTGAAAATGATGGTGGATATCAGAGACGGATTTTCTGTCTCGGAGTAGCATGTATCAGTGAGCTCCTGAATTAGTCATTATTGCGTAATTGAATTTGGATGCTAAATATTTAATTGAATAACAGCTAGGGAGGTTTTATTGAATTCAACCTCCATTTGTAGTGAGGCGGACCTCTTAAGAGTTTAGCAAAGTGCCTGGGTGGAAACGTACGTCTCTGCTCTACTACAGCGTGTCATTTGAAATGTGATCAGAGCCTCTGATTCTCTCTTTTAATCCCAGATGACCACTGGAAAGCAGGGACTGGATCTGACGTTGAAAGCTGGTGTATTATTGCAGAGGAAGACATGCAGAGGAATGCAGAGGCTTCATTTATCATAGTGCTACTGGTTTAAAGTGTTTGCTACTCGCTATCTGCCTTTTGAAGAGTTTGGGTGGTAGATGGGTTTGGGTGGTAGATGGCTTTGGGTGGAAGCTGGGTTTGGGTGGAAGCTGGGTTTGGGTGGTAGCTGGGTTTGGGTGGTAGCTGGGTTTGGGTGGTAGCTGGGTTTGGGTTGTAGATGGGTTTGGGTGGTAGCTGGGGTTGGGTGGTAGCTGGGTTTGGGTGGTAGCTGGCTTTGGGTGGTAGCTGGCTTTGGGTGGTAGATGGGTTTGGGTGGTAGCTGGGTTTGGGTGGTAGCTGGGTTTGGGTGGTAGCTAGGTTTGGGTGGTCGATGGGTCTGTGTGGTAGCTGGGTTTGGGTGGTAGCTTGGTTTGGGTGGTAGCTAGGTTTGGGTGGTGGATGGGTCTGGGTGGTTTTGTGTAGGTTTGAGGCTAGAGAATTAGATTAATATGTAAGTGATTAGACATCTGCGGCTCTGTTGTAGGGCTGGTTGGCCTCTCTTAACTGTTTCCAGAAACATGATGTAGCCTATGTCTTCATATCTGCATGCTGTTGAGCGACAGAGCCAGAGAGAGACCAGTGGAGTGTGTAGATAATTGAAATAATTATCCACAATATCCTAAAATACTTTGTGGATCTACGACAGCTAAGGGTGATACGGAAAGCACAAAATCGTCCAAATTTGGCATTTCAAAGTCAGTTCTAAACATAAACTTTTCACTTAAAACCGGTGAGGCCAGGTTGTATCCAGAAGGTAACTCTGGTGTGTGTTTATGGGGCCTGTGGAGTGCTGAGCCGGGGGCCCGTTGTTAAAGTGTTTAGGTTGCTTCTCTGTGTGATGGCTCTGTGGGATTACAGTTCCGCTTATGATTGATAGATTTATTTGTCACCCGTGTCTCAACGCGAGCCGCTTACACACAGCCCCACACCAGACACGCCATTAATCAGAGTAAATAAGTCTCTTCTTATACGCATATCAGGACGACATAAGTAGAGACATTTGACACGAGTACAGCAACAAAGCGTATTTACTATAAATAGGAGTGTGACCGGGCTGATCAGAACACAAGGGTTTGGCAATGAGCTGACTAGCTGACTCCCTCTCCTTTAAACAACTGTAAATGTTGCTGACGCCAACCCTGAGGAAATTGCTATTTCTTCTTTTAGGATTGTGTTGTTCTGGACAGATGTTTGATTAATGGGGATGTGGGACGTCACATTTCATATACACCTCCTATATATTAGCCTTTAGTTGGGTCATTTTTAATAGAAATAAATAAAGGGTTCACGTTAGATACATTTCTGGTAATATTTACGCATGCTTAAATATAGTGGTCACATAGGTCTACTGTTACTGGACTCATTTAATCTTCCTTTGTTGTTGTCCCCACACTCATCAGTAACACACAATCTGATTGGACGCCTTATCCACCTCACCTGAGGTGTCGCATTATCTTCGCATAAATGCACACCTTGTCATTATTTATTGCTTAATTAATTAGTGTGCTGCTTAATTAAATCTACATTAATCAAAGAGTCAGAGGCGGTGCTTAGGGATCACTTTACACATGTTAAATATACTGTACTTCATAATCCTGGGAATCATAAATCACCTTCCTCACTGGAATTAACTGATTATATTTGGTCAGTAATCGGTCACTAATAAAGTTCTGGAATACTTGAGCACTGATTCCATGGAAGCCATGTGATTAACGATGGTTCTCCACAATAAGGATAACATTCCGAGAGAGGGGATCTCTCCAACCATTCCGGTGGTGGAATTATGACTGTTGGCCTTAAATATCATCTGGATATTCTGCAGATTAGATAGAGTTTACTTCGAGTTCAATCTGTCTAACACCCCTTCCTTCTCAGGCACCAAGAGGCCTATTTCCCGATTTCAGCCCCTGTGTTTGAAATAGATTGGGCCTGTAGAAATAATATCTCCCATTTCTAATTTGTCTCATGGATTGCATTTCATCATCGGCCACCACAGAATAAAAAAAATCATTTGATCTGTGAAAAGAGTCTGGGAGTTGAAAATTGTATTTCTTCATCCCTCTCTCTGTCGGGGGGAGAAGTGTTTGGCCTCCTCTTTTCCGCTCCTCCGTAATGGAGGGAGTGTTCCCCTGTGGCGAGCGAGAGACGGAGGGGGGGAGGAAGAGGGGGAGACGGCAGCAGCGGGAGGGAGGCAGGGGAGGCCGGTTGACTCTGTGTAATTAAAGCAGTATTAATGGAACGACTGCGGCGGCGTGAAGGGGAAGGTCAGTCCCTGTAGAGACCAGCCTTCCCAGACTCGGCACACGCTCACTACACACCGTCCCCACGCCACACCCCCGTCCCGCGAGACGAGGGCGAGCGCGCACCATTAAGAGGATTTTACCCCCTGTCCCGCCTCGTCCCCCTGGGGTAGGAAGGGTGCTGGGAGGAGAGGGTAGTGGGGTGGTGGGAGCCCCGATTAGCTAGCTGGCACCACGAGCCATACCTGAAACCCAGCCATGCAAATGAGCGGAGAACCAAGGCTTTAAAGCAGAGGGAAGCACCTGTCACTCAGGCTTGGCTGTCTCTTGATGTAGCCCCCATTGTAATGCTAGGTGTGCTGGGTGTACAGTCTTAGATAGGAGAGCAAGGTTGATTCACCCCTGTAGGATTGGTAAAGGTGCATCCGCTAACATTTCAAAGTGACTCAAATAGGGGGCTTGAACACTGCTGTCAGCTCTTTCTGTACCCCGTCATATCGGCTTTTTTTTGTGTGTGGAGATTTTACTGTCTGGCATTGTGAATGTATAGTAAATCTGCTTTCATGTTTAAGCCTCCTGGGTTTGAGATGCTCGGGGGCCATGTTTGAAGACCTGTAGTGTTTTAAAGCCTGCACTTACTGAGATACAGGGTATGTACTGTATGGAACATTACTGTTATTATTATATAAGGTCAGGGTTAGATCTGACCAACGCCTGGACCTGTCCAAATGTTTTCATAGAAATGCGGGTTTGTATTGAATATTAAATCAAAATGTTTTTAGGCCATTGATGTCATAACATTAGGTTGCAACCTTATGTGAACATCCTGAACCCAATGATCAACGAACTTCCATTTAACCTTACCGCTTTGCTGAAGAGAAGGGTCAGGTCTCAAAGAGCGATTTCTGCAACAAAGGTCTCCTGTCCAGGGAGGCAGAACAGTCAGGGTCATGAATGAATGAATCTCAGCTGAAAAGTTTATTCCATGATGGTAGGACTCTTGGCTCCATGGTGTTGGCCTGCAAACCTTTACCATGACCCACTGTCTTCCACCTCCATCATGTCAACACGATCCCTCTGACTCTCAATCATTCAGAGTAAAAAGATGTATCTAAATAGAATGATGGTGATGTGGTCAAATATTATCAGAATAATACTGTAGGTGTCCTGCTAGCCTTTATCCTCCTCCTCTTCTTCCTCCTACTCCTCCTCTACCTATTCCTCCTCTACCTCCTCATCTTCCTCATCTTCCTCTTCCTCCTTCTCCTCTTCCTTGTCCTCCTACTCTACCTCTTCCTCCTCCTCCACCACCTCCTCCTCTACTTCCTAATATTTTTCTTGTCCTTCTCCTCAGCTACCTCCTCCTTATCTTCTTCTTCTTCTTCTTCTCTTCCTCCTCCTCCTCCTCTACCTCCTCCTTATATTCTTCTTCTCCTCGTCCTCCTCCTCCTCTACCTCCTCCTCCTCTACCCTCTCCTTATCTTCTTCTCCTCCTCCTCCTCCTCCTCCTCCTCTACCTCCTCCTTATCTTCTCCCCCTCCTCCTCCTCCTCCTCCACCTACTCCTCTACCTCCTCCTTATCTTCTTCTACTCCTCCTCCTCCTCCTCCTCCTCCTCTACCTCCTCCTTATCTTCTCCCCCTCCTCCTCCTCCTCCTCCACCTACTCCTAATTTCCGTCTTCTCCTCCTCCTCCTCCATCTCCTCCTTATCTTCTCCTCCTCCTCCTCCTCCTCCCCCTCCACCTACTCCTAATTTCCTTCTTCTCCTCCTCCTCCTCCTCTACCTCTTCCTACTCCTCTTTTTCTTCCTTTTCCTCCTCCTCATCTTCTACCTCCTCCTCTTCTCTTCCTCCTCCTTTATGCCAACAAGAACACCGTGTTTTGTAAAGAGCATATCAGATCTGAAGAGTAAGACAGGTGGTGTGTCTGGTTACAATGACACCTTTTACAGAGTACTAGTTTTAATTCCACAACGGCAACAAGGGACAGACTTGAACAAATGACATCTCATCTTCCATTTCCCACATTTTTCATCTGTTAACGCACTTGACCTCCTAATCAGACTGCCATAGCAACAACAAGAAAAGACGGAGGACAAGTTGTGTCGTGTTATCAATTTATCTGACATGACAATGTAATAAACAGCAATAAATGAACTTGTAGTTTGCAAGGCAGCGTGGCAAATTGAAGCGCTGGGTCTGAAATGCGCCTGGTGCACGAGAAACAATGAAGATGATGGAAAATCTAATATGGGGAAAGACAAGTGTTTACATTGTCGCTTTCCCTTTCCGTAGTTGGTTGGCATCTATTTGTTTTAAAATATATTTTCCTTCTTTATTATTTTCCCCTAACCCTACCACCCCTCCCCTAATTGGAGTACACTAATTGACAACAATGCAATGCAGGCTTCTACTTCCAGTTTATACACACTATATATGCATTTCACAGACAGCACATTTTACATTAGTTATCTTTTGTTTGTTTTTAGTCCCAGCCTTCAGCTACAGTACCCTCAACCCCTCCCATCTATCTTTGAAGCCCATCCAGTTTTGATTTGCTAAGAGTATTATTATTGTAACTGCGATCCTCCTCCTCTCCATCTTCGGAAAAGGAGGAGTATTGAGGGAACCAAGGCGCAGCGAAGTTTGAACACATATTTATTCAACAAGACGAAAAACGAACACGAACTACACTTGAAATGATACAAAATAACAAACGACGTAGACTGACCTAAACATGAGAACTTACATAGACACGAAGAACGCACGAATAGGAAACAGACTACATAAACCGAAACAGTCCCGTGTGGTACGAAAATAACATACAGACACGGAAGACAATCACCCACAACGAACACTGTGACAACGCCTACCTAAATATGACTCTTAATTAGAGGAACGCCAAACACCTGCCTCTAATTAAGAGCCATACCAGGCAACCCAAAACCAACACAGAAACAGAAAACATAGAATGCCCACCCAACCTCACGTCCTGACCAACTAAAACACATAACAACTAACATAAATAGGTCAGGAACGTGACATTACCCCCCCCATAAGGTGCGAACTCCGGGCGCACCAGCACAAAGTCTAGGGGAGGGTCTGGGTGGGCATCTAACCACGGTGGTGGCTCAGGCTCCGGGCGAGGTCCCCACCCCACCATAATCCATCCTAGCCTCCATCTCCCCCTAAGAATGTCCACCCTCCTTTTACCCCCACAAAATCCTCTTAATAACATCACTGATAGGGACAGCACCGGGACAGAGAGATAGATCAAGACAGAGGGATAGATAAGAATATAGAGGTAGATCAAGATAGAGAGGGAGATAATGATAGAGGGGCAACTCCGGACTGAAAGGCAGCTCCGGACAGAGAGACAGCTCTGGACTGATGGGCAGTTCTGGGTATCTAGCCGTTTAAGGCTGAAGGGCAGCTCATGGCTGACTGACGAATCTGGACGCTCATGGCAGGCTGACGGCTCTCGACGCTCATGGCGGGCTGACGGCTCTCGACGCTCATGGCGGGCTGACGGCTCTCGACGCTCATGGCGGGCTGACGGCTCTCGACGCTCATGGCGGGCTGACGGCTCTCGACGCTCATGGCGGGCTGACGGCTCTCGACGCTCATGGCGGGCTGACGGCTCTCGACGCTCATGGCGGGCTGACGACTCTCGACGCTCATGGCGGGCTGACGGCTCTCGACGCTCATGGCGGGCTGACGGCTCTCGACGCTCATGGCGGGCTGACGGCTCTCGACGCTCATGGCTCTCTGACGGCTCTGGCTGCTCATGGCTCGCTGGCGGCTCTGGCAGATCCTGTCTGGTTGGCGGCTCTGGCAGATCCTGTCTGGTTGGCGGCTCTGGCAGATCCTGTCTGGTTGGCGGCTCTGGCAGATCCTGTCTGGTTGGCGGCTCTGGCAGATCCTGTCTGGCGGGCGGCTCAGCGGCTCCTGTCTGGCGGGCGGCTCTAGCGGCTCCTGTCTGGCGGGCGGCTCTGTAGGCTCATGGCAGACGGGCGGCTTTGCAGGCTCATGGCAGACGGGCGGCTTTGCAGGCTCATGGCAGACGGATGGCTCAGACGGCGCTGGGGAGACGGATGGCTCAGATGGCGCTGGGGAGACGGATGGCTCAGATGGCGCTGGGGAGACGGATGGCTCAGATGGCGCTGGGGAGACGGATGGCTCAGATGGCGCTGGGGAGACGGATGGCTCAGATGGCGCTGGTGAGACGGATGGCTCTGGCCGGATACGGCGCACTGTAGACCTGGTGCGTGGTGCCGGAACTGGAGGCACCGGGCTAAGGATAAGCACCTTCCTACTAGTGCGGGGAGCAGGGACAGGGCACACTGCATTCTCAAAGCCCACTCTATACCTGATGCGAGGTACCGGCACTGGTGACACCGGGCTGAGGACAAGCACATCAGGATTAGTAGGGGGAGAAGATACAGTGTGTTCAGGGCTCTGGAGACGCACAGGTGGCTTAGTGCGTGGTGCCGGAACTGGAGGCACCGGGCTAGATACACGCACTACAGGGAGAGTGCGTGGAGGAGGAACAGGGCTCAGGATACGCACTGGTAGCCTAGTGCGTAGTGTAGACACTGTAGGTACTAGGCTGGGGCGGGGAGGTGGCGCCGGAAATACCGGACCGTGGAGACGTACTGGCACTCTTGAGCATTGAGCCTGCCCAACCTTACCTGGTTGAATACTCCCGGTTGCCCGACCAGTGCGGGGAGGTGGAATAACCCGCACCGGGCTATGTAGGCGAACCGGGGAAACCATGCGTAAGGCAGGTGCCATGTATGCCGGCCCGAGGAGACGCACTGGAGACCAGACGCGTTGAGCCGGCCTCATGACACCTGGCTCAATACCCAATCTAGCCCTACCAGTGCGGGGAGGTGGAATAACCCGCACTGGGCTATGCACTCGTACAGGAGACACCGTGCGCTCTACTGCGTAACACGGCGCCTGCCCGTACTCCCGCTCTCCACGGTAAGCCTGAGAAGTGGGCGCAGGTCTCCTACCTGCCCTAGGCCCACTACCTCCTAGCCCCCCCCCAAGAAATTTTTGGGAATTACTTACGGGCTTTTTGGGCTTCCGTGCCAGACGCGTTCCCTCATAGCTCCAGTTCCTCTCTCCGGTAGCCTCTGCTCTCCTCAGTGCCTCCAGCTGTTCCCATGGGAGGCGATCCCTACCAGCCAGGATCTCCTCCCAAGTGTAGCAACCCTTTCCGTCCAATACATCGTCCCATGTCCATTGCTCCTTCTTTTTCTGTCCCTTACTCCGTTGACTCCGCTGCTTGGCTCTGGTATGGTGGGTGATTCTGTAACGGCGATCCTCCTCCTCTCCATCTTCGGAAAAGGAGGAGTATTGAGGGAACCAAGGCGCAGCGAAGTTTGAACACATATTTATTCAACAAGACGAAAAACGAACACGAACTACACTTGAAATGATACAAAATAACAAACGACGTAGACTGACCTAAACATGAGAACTTACATAGACACGAAGAACGCACGAATAGGAAACAGACTACATAAACCGAAACAGTCCCGTGTGGTACGAAAATAACATACAGACACGGAAGACAATCACCCACAACGAACACTGTGACAACGCCTACCTAAATATGACTCTTAATTAGAGGAACGCCAAACACCTGCCTCTAATTAAGAGCCATACCAGGCAACCCAAAACCAACACAGAAACAGAAAACATAGAATGCCCACCCAACCTCACGTCCTGACCAACTAAAACACATAACAACTAACATAAATAGGTCAGGAACGTGACAATTATATTATTGGTCGATTGACTATGACTTTTCAAATCATCCAGCAGTGCTATTTTATACATTCCTGAACCTGCGAAGATAAACAAGCTACATACAGTATGGGAAGTACCAAAACAAATGATCTAATTATTCTGTCTCTTCGCAGCAAAATCTGCAGAGCTGGGATGGTTGTAGCCCCCATATATATACATATATATATAACATTCTACTGGTTGCAATAATTTTGTATAATAATTGAAATGGAAAAACTCTACGTTTTGAATCCGGCTTTGTTTTGTTTATCAGTTCATAAACCATGTGCCATGGAATTGGTACATGGAAATCTGTTGTTTGTCATTTTACATAGAGCAGACTTTTACATATATTTGTGTTAACTGCGTGTGTGACATAACTCCACCAGTCCTATTTATCATATGATTTACAAATATTATACTGTTTTAATTTTTTTTTTTTTAAATGATCAATTAGTATATTTGAGTTTAACCATAATATTTGTTCTAATTTTTGTCCTGTCTTTTCTGGAGGATTAAAGCTTTCTGGAGAAAAATAGCAATATTTTGGAGATGATTTAATTTTCAAATAAAGGAAGTGAGAGCTTTTAATCTGAATGAAGGGAAAAAGGCCATACCTGAACACGGGGTGAGCCATTCTTTCTAATCTGCTAGAGAACCAGTTCGGATTTAAGTATCGTTTTTGTATGACTGAAGAGGTCCAATGCATTAATATTAAATCATTTCTGCCATCCAAATTCATATTCATTATATAAATAGGCCTTTCAATTTTGTCTGGCTTGTCATTCCAAATAAAGTGGTGTCTATTTGTTAGCATATTGGGGACTTTTGTTGCTGTTAGTGCATTAGCATACACACTGGAAGTGAATGGAGAATTAGCTCTATGCTAACACTAACATGCTAGCGGCGTTGACGTAGCCTCTGTTTTAGATAGATCACATTGCGTGTAACCTGACCACAGAGGTCTGGTGTGTATTGGTCCAAGCTGTTGAGTCTACCTCATCGTTCATCAATCATCCATACATTCATTCATGAAGTCCTTGAGGCCATTCACCTGCATGTGAGACAGACAGACTAGTTGATAAGTTGTGATTCCTAATGCTTGTAGTGCCTCCGGGACATCTTAGCTAGGGACCTCTACACTTCCAAGTACCAGTTCAGATTGATGAACACTTTCAAGGATTTTTAGAACAGAGTTTTCTGTGTTCTATTTTGTTCAGTTTTATACGGAATGTAATGTCGTCAGATAGTAAGGTAAAATGTTCATCAAAGGACGCGTTGTCTCCCCAAAGGGTTCAGTCGATGTCAGATTGTTCAACGTGAAGCTCAAACGTCAGACTGCGGGTTCATGGTCATTTGACAAACTGAACGCTGTGAATGGCAACAAAGAGGAAAAGAACTTAGCTGAAATGGAAGTATTGATTTCTGAGGACCATTTCTGATTGGTGTCACTACTACGTTGAAAACAATGATAATTGTGAATAATAAGGCTGATGCGGATAGATATCCATAATGCTGTTTAATATCTGCTAACTCCCACTCACGTCTTCATGATATGTGACCTCTACTGATTACCTCTCCTCCCATCAACTTTACCCTCCAAAACATGGGATTGAAGGCTTAACATGTGATCTGACGATGAAAGTCTCCCCTGCCATCTTTAGCTCTCCCAGTCTAATTGCACCACTGCTATTGCCTTTCCAGTTTCAGAGCCTGTGGCAATTACAGGAATACAATGAGGCTTGCGTTTTCTCGCAGGGCAAAGGGAATGTATATACTAATTCGCAAAGTGCTACAGCTGTCAGTGCATTTTCTGCTCTGTTACTTCAATAAATTGGAAGTCGGAGTAGGGAAAAAATTGGAATATGGCATTATGTGCTTCCTCCAATGAACAAGCGCTTCTCGCAAACACAATTTGAACAATTCCATTTTCTCCGCTGAGGAAACGTGATGTTGTCATTTTAGAGATAGACAAATATTCATGCCTCAGTTTCCTAATAATGAATTTCACCTTTCAGGAAACAATTATTGTGAATAGCATTGTATCTGAACCAAAAATAACATGTTTGATTATAACCAATATGTAGTAATAATGTTATAGATAGTTTGATTATGGTATGGCTATCAACCCTATTCTGATTTAAAATTGAGCTGGAACACATCCTTAAAGTCCTAAATAGTGTAGTTTATTTTGGGTTGAGAGGGCTATCTCTGTCTCTGCACTCTGCTCTCTGTTGCACCATGTTGAACAGTGTTGCAGTCATTGACCCTTAACTTCCGTGCTTAGAACATCTTCCTTATTGTTTAGTATCACTGATGGCTGGGTGCAGCTGCAGAGCCAGATTCTCTTCCTCATGATTAGCCTTTCCCCCTTCTGTCTCACAGATCCATCTCTCCTAGCTGTCACTCACAGCCTCACAGTCTCCCTGCTCTGCTCTCCCTCGCCTCGCCTCTCCTCGCCTCTCCCTAGTCTCTCTAGCCTGCACCCGGAAGCTCCGTGTAGTATTCTAGAATCTGTCCAGAAGCTTCCAGAACCGGGGCTGTGGCGGCTTTAATGATGCCACTGCATAATGTGGGGTCTGGAGGGCACTGTGTGAGGGAAAGGGGAGAAGAGGGGAGAGGAGAGAGACACTCAACAGCCAAGAGAGAGCAGGAAGACTGAGGCTGAGATGGAGACAGGAGGAGCAGTGTGGGTCTCAAGCATTGTGGTGTTAACAGCAGCCTGTGCCATTAGGAGAGAGGGAGAGATAGAGAGAGAGACATGGAGGGGGAGAGAGACAGGGAGGGGGAGAGAGGAGCACTTCCTTGTTAGGGATCATTTATTAAGCGAGATCATCTTTTAGTTCGCCTTAGGGTAATGACTAATGTCAATGGCAAATTTCACAGTTGTCTAGAGAAATGAATTAAATTTGTTAAAAAAAGGGCCTTTGGCTTGTTGTACACGATCCATTATTGGAGTTGGTGAACTAGGAGAACTGTTAAGCAACCAAGAACTCTGGCTTAATTTCTCTCCCACATGAAACGCTGACCTTTTTCTCTCATTATTGTGGCAAAAAGGAGGATAAAAAAAAGACCTGATCTGCCGTGGAGCGGATAACGATATTACCACAGTCATTGATGTAAATGAGACCTATAGCCATTGTTGTAACGTTTAACCGTTATTGTGAACCACACAAACTGCCCTGCATCTCACTTTGCTGTAACCGATTTAATACACACAATGGCTGTGTGTTTGTGTATGTGTGTGTGTGTGTGTGTGTGTGTGTGTGTGTGTGTGTGTGTGTGTGTGTGTGTGTGTGTGTGTGTGTGTGTGTGTGTGTGTGTGTGTGTGTGTGTGTGTGTGTGTGTGTGTGTGTGTGTGTGTGTGTGTATTTCACATCTTTCTGCGTGTGTGTGTGTGTGTATCTGCTAGGAACATTTCAGAGATTAAGACTGGGGAGTGTTCTCTAATCCAGCCATTGAGACCTAGTGGTGTGTGGAGGGAGATTGGAGTGCAGACTGTGCCCCCCTGCCGTCCACGACTCACGCCATGGCCACTGCTCCTGGCGGGCCCACAAAACAGACCGCGCCCCTCCCCAAAGAGCCTGTCAGGAGGCTATCCTCCCTGTTCTCCTCGCTGCCCCCCCCCCCCCCCGCCCCATACTGACAAGCCCAGGGGGTAGTTCAGGAGGAATAAACCCAAAACAAGGAGAGCTCTTTCTCTCTTTCTTTCCCCCGTCCTTTCTATACAGGACAGATGACACAATGCCTGGATTCAGACTGTATGTGGGAGTCCTATGCACTGCTGTACTGGCCCATGTGCTTTGGGCTCACAGCGAGAGGTTAATTGGGACGGGGGTTAAGAAAATAAGGAACAAAAATCATTTCCACAATCACGGGAATTGAGGAGGCTATTGTTATGGGGGATTTATTTTTTTTCTACAACAGATTGAGTGCTTAGTGAAGTCATATACGAGATTCAACATTGGGTAGAGAAACTGAACGAGGAATTTGTATGTGTCAAAGAACAATCATTTAGGTCGGAGTGAATTTCAAACAGGAAGTCAACCTTTAAAAAGATCAAACCAACATTTTGTTTCCCTCGTTCTTCTGTATGTGTAAGTGAATCCCAGACTCTGCTGAATAATGACCAGACAGTGACCATAGTCACTCAGTCAGCTTCATTCTCATTCTCAACTATCACATTTCTACAAGTGAATGTACCGTTTAGCTGTTCATTCCGTCGGCTGAAGTGTTCGTCTACAGATGATTTAATTGCCCCGCAATTTTCTCCTGTCAGAAAAGCAACGTGTACCTCTGATGAAAACGACTAGGAGATAAAAGTTGGAATTAATTTGCCACCTCGTTAGAGACCTGGATGTGTCTGCCGTGCATGGCTGTGTGTGTGTGCATGTGTGCGTGTGTGTAATGTACATGCGTTTGTGTGAGTGTGTGTGTGTGTGGCTATGTGTGGCCAGCGGCCTAGCAAGGCTGTGAGTAACGAGAGAGAGGTTGACTGGGTGGATGTATGAACTCATCTGTCATCGTCTGTTCACACCTTAAAGGGGCACTCCGCAGATGAAACAATAGCAAAGTGTAACCCCGTCACTGTTTCGGTGAAAAGCTGAAGGATGGAAGAAATGTAACAACTCTCAAATTCATAGACAGAGCTATGAGTAGAAGGACGGACTATCCACGATATCAACGTTACAGTGTTAATCATGTTTTGAGGTTATACAGTGCTTGTTTACATTTCCATCGTTTACAAACATTGGAGTAAAAAAATTAGAATTGGGGTTCGGATGGGGAACGGCATTTGAACTAAACTCAAGAGGCGTTAGTAAGTTATATTCTTGAAGAATCAACAGGCATATACAGTATCAATAATATATGTCAGAAAATGACGCAGCAACTGCAGATTGCCCATTTCATGATTGACAGGGATAGGTTTGATGGGAAACTAGACCTTTCATTTAACGTTATGGGGACAGAACTATTTTTGTTTTTTACTGTGAACATTGGATGGAAAGTGTATTTTCTACATCGGGACCCCAGAAGGATGTCGTAGTGTGATCACGTTGAATAAAGCTCTGTGGTTGTTGATTACATATGAACTGTCTCATGAGTGGAGAGTAATTAGCCCAATAATCTGAATTCAAAGTCAGACTAGAGAAGAGTTGAAGTTCCAGTCTTCCCTGTGGTGGAGCAGCACACACAGTATCAGACACAGACACAGACACAGACACAGACACAGACACAGACAGACAGACAGACAGACAGACAGACAGACAGACAGACAGACAGACAGACAGACATAGACCTACATACACACAGTATCAGACACAGACACAGACAGACAGACAGACAGACAGACAGACAGACAGACAGACAGACAGACAGACAGACAGACAGACAGACATAGACCTACATACGCACAGTATCAGACACAGACAGACAGACAGACAGACAGACAGACAGACAGACAGACAGACAGACAGACATGCAGGACATTCTAGTGACTTGTCAGGACCTTCTGGTGACTTGTCAGGACATTCTAGTGACTTGTCAGGACCTTCTGGTGACTTGTCAGGACATTCTAGTGACTTGTCAGGACCTTCTGGTGACTTGTCAGGACATTCTAGTGACTTGTCAGGACCTTCTGGTGACTTGTCAGGACCTTCTGGTGATTTTTCAGGGCATTCTGGTGACTTGTCAGGACCTTCTTGTGACTTGTCAGGACATTCTAGTGACTTGTCAAGACATTCTGGTGACTTGTCAGGACATTCTGGTAGGAAAACATGTACACACACACACATACACCCACACACACATGTGATGTGTGCATCTTTGGTGTTTCATAGTCAATGTTTAAGCCAAAAAGTGAAAAAGAGCTTGTGAGAACATGAGTAAATGTTTGGAGTGTGTGTGAATACATGGCACACATCTGCCTTTTGGTTCTTAAATATTCTATTTCAATGAAATGACCATTCAGTGTGAGGGCTATGTGTCTGCTGAGCTCGACGGTGAGGGGGAATATGGGGACAAATCGCCATAAACAGGTAGAGAGCATGCAAATGCTGTGGGGAGACAAATGTCCAACCTTGTGTTTAGTCAGGAGGTAAGGTCACCCTAACACACCTCTATCTATCAGTCTTCTAATCAGCTAAACACAGACCCATGCATAGCTCAGCCCCCGCTAGCCCCCGCTGCATAGATAAGACCACTGAGAAGAGGGGAGAAAGAAAAAGATAAAACAATGAAATGAACTGATAAAAGATTCAACAAGTAAACATTCATATTACTGCAGTGATAGTGAAACTGGGTTTTTCAGTTCTTTCTTTGTGTGTGTGTGTCACGTTCCTGACCTGTTTTCTGTTGTTTTGTATATGTTTAGTTGGTCAGGGCGTGAGTTGGGGTGGGCATTCTATGTTATGTGTATCTATGTTGGTTAATGGGTTACCTGATATGGTTCTCAATTAGAGGCAGGTGGTTTACGTTTCCTCTGATTGAGAGCCATATTAAGGTAGGTTGTTTCACATTGTTTGTTGTGGGTGGTTGTCTCCTGTGTTTGTATGTTGGTACCACATGGGACTGTATCGTTCGTTCGTTTTGTAGTCTGTACCTGTTCGTGCGTTCTTCGTTGTATGTAAGTTCTCATGTCCAGGTCTGTCTACGTTGTTTTGTTATTTTGTTAATTATCAAGTGTAGTTCGTTTTTTTCGTCTTGTTTAATAAATTAAATCATTATGTCATCATACCTCGCTGCACATTGGTCTTCCGATCCCTCTCTCCTCTCCTCGTCCGAGGAGGAGGAAGAGCTAGAGAGTCGTTACAGTGTGTGTGTGTGTGTGTGTGTGTGTGTGTGTGTGTGTGTGTGTGTGTGTGTGTGTGTGTGTGTGTGTGTGTGTGTGTGTGTGTGTGTGTGTCTGTGTGTGTGTGTCTGTGTGTGTGTGTGTGTGTGTGTGTGTGTGTGTGTGTGTGTGTGTGTGTGTGTGTGACAGAGAGGGTTAATATAAGGAAGAGAACAAAGCTAGTTCTTAGATTGGTTGTATTGCTGTCAGTTTCTGACTGCTGTTCTGGTCTCCTCCAGCTGATACAATATGGACAACTGGAACAAATACCTTAATCTAAACTGTTGACAAACATCTACTGACTCTTCCTCCTTCCTTTTATCCTCTACATCTTAATATCTCCATTCTGTACCATTTGGTTTATGATAGTATTCCATTTGAGTCTACGAATGGCAATTTTCAGTAATAATACCAATAGTTTAATATTTTGTTATTGTTTTTTTAGTGCCTTAATATTGGTAATACTGCAACATTTCAGGACAAGACCTGTGAATGAATTCATGGCACAGCTAACATTTCATATAGGCCTAACTGATATGTATTTCAACACCTGAGTTTGTGTTGATGTCAGTGAATAAATAAGAGGGTTGTGAGGAAGCAGGGTTCTGCCTTGATGTTCAGCCAACTTGTCAATTAATTCACCCTCACCTGATGAAAGAGGTGTCTACTATAAGAGAGAGAGAGAGAGAGATAGGAGAGAGGGAGGGGGAGGCAGAGGGAGGGGGGCTACAGAAGGAGGAGAGAGAGAGATAAAGAGAGGGAGAGGGAGAGAGAATGAGGAGAGAGAGAGGGAGAGGGAGAGAGAGGGAGAGAGGAGGAGAGGGAGAGGGAGAGGGAGAGGGAGAGGGAGAGGGAGAGGGAGAGGGGAGAGGGAGAAAAGGAGGAAAGAGAGAGAGAGAGAATAGAGGTATTTAAAAAGAGAATCTTCAGAGAGTTAACATAATAAATGATATAGTAATATTTTACACTGAAGTAAATTACCAGAGTGATTATACCAGTTCCAAGTTCATGGTTTCCCTTTCTTTTTGTATCATAATGTTCACTTTCTTTTTTTTTTAAGTGTGTTTCATTTGTGGTGAGTGTTCCTTTTACCCTCTTGCAGTGATCCAGAGATGGTAGAATTAGAGCCTTGCTCCTTGCAATTAAAACCTTATTAATGGAGGAGTGTGTCTGTGCGTAATCTAATTGCAGAACACGTTATGGGAATGATTAATTGATGCAGGCTGTAAATAGTCTAGGAGGCTATAATGATAACCCTTTCTGAGAGTGTGGCCTCTACAACCGTGCCACTGATATTTCTAAGTGAAACAATATTCCAAAAGGGTTTAATGCTGTATTGTATGTTAAACAATAAGAATATGACCCATAAACAGTAGCACTGCTGTTTCTCAGTAAAATGCAATATCAGAATCTCCTGGTTTACAAGAACTATCGATTTAGAAGTAGTTCATCAGAGCTATGGCAAAACATTATTTACATTTTGTTAGAAAATGACATTACACTCTCTTGCCCCAGCAATATTTCCTGAGCATTACAGCCCGGTCTCATAGACGAGACGTAACATAGTAAATGTAAAGACGCTCTAATCAGAATGATATGTTCAGTTTGGTATGGTTACATAAGACAGAAGTTTACTTGGGTGGGTGGACGTGTATCGTTGACGGACATTTAGCGCAAACTTTTAGCAACCCAAAGGTTGTGTGTTCGAATACTTGCTACTTTCGAGCTACTTTGCAACTACTTACATGTTAGCTAACCCTTCCCCTTCCCCTAACCTTAGCTTTAAGCCTACCTTAACCTTATCCCTAACCTTAACCCCTAACCCATTGTCTAGCTAAAATGAGTCACCTAGCTAACATTAGCACGAGCCACCTAGCTAACATTAGGCACAACAAATTGGAATTCGTAACATATTGTACAAATTGCAATTCGTAACATGGAATTTTCTTAACATATCATACAAATTGTAGTCCGTAACATATCACACTAAATGGATGATGTACATCTACAAATCAATTCATACCATACAAAACGTAACATATACTAATTGGAGGGTCCCGGATTTACACTTATTATGTTACGTCTACCCCTGAGTCTAAGTTGAGCATCACTGTGACTGACAACTTCAGAACAACAAACAAAGGCTCCTGAAGAAGTTTACCACCAATCAGAGAGAGAGATGGTATGGAAAGAGAGAGAGCGAGAGAGACAGGGAGGTAGAGAGAAAGAGAGAGACAGGGAGGAAGAGAGAGAGAGAGAGACAGGGATGGTAGAGAGAGAGAGACGGGGAGGTAGAGAGAAAGAGAGAGACAGGGAGGTAGAGAGAGAGAGAGAAAGGGAGGTAGAGAGAGAGAGAGAGAGAGAGACAGGGAGGTAGAGAGAGAGAGAGAGAGAGAGACAGGGAGGTAGAGAGAAAGAGAGAGACAGGGAGGTAGAGAGAGAGACAGGGAGGTAGAGAGAAAGAGAGAGACAGGGAGGTAGAGAGAGAGAAAGAAAGGGAATTAGAGAGAGAGAGAGACAGGGACGTAGAGAGAAAGAGAGAGACAAGGAGGTAGAGAGAAAGAGAGAGACAGGGAGGTAGAGAGAGAGAAAGAAAGGGAATTAGAGAGAGAGACAGGGAGGTAGAGAGAAAGAGAGAGACAAGGAGGTAGAGAGAGAGCGAGAGACAGGGAGGTAGAGAGAGAGAAAGAAAGGGAATTAGAGAGAGAGAGAGACAGGGGGGTAGAGAGAGAGAAAGAAAGGGAATTAGAGAGAGAGAGAGACAGGGAGGTAGAGAGAAAGAGAGAGACAAGGAGGTAGAGAGAGAGCGAGAGACAGGGAGGTAGAGAGAGAGAAAGAAAGGGAATTAGAGAGAGAGAGAGACAGGGAGGTAGAGAGAAAGAGAGAGACATGGAGGTAGAGAGAGAGCGAGAGAGACAGGGGGGTAGAGAGAAAGAGAGAGACAGGGAGGTAGAGAGTGAGAAAGAAAGGGAATTAGAGAGAGAGAGAGAGAGACAGGGAGGTAGAGAGAAAGAGAGAGACAGGGAGGTAGAGAGAGAGAGAGACTGGGAGGTAAAGAGAGAGAGAGAGACAGGGAGGTAGAGAGAAAGAGAGAGACAGGGAGGTAGAGAGAGAGAGAGAGACAAGGAGGTAGAGAGAAAGAGAGAGACAAGGAGGTAGAGAGAAAGAGAGAGACAAGGAGGTAGAGAGAGAGCGATAGAGACAGGGGGGTAGAGAGAGAGAGAGACAGGGAGGTAAAGAGAGAGAGAGAGACAGGGAGGTAGAGAGAAAGAGAGAGACAATGAGATAGAGAGAGAGCGAGAGAGACAGGGGGGTAGAGAGAGAGGCAGAATACCTGACCACTGTGACTGACCCAAACTTAAGGAAAGCTTTGACTATGTACAGACTCAGTGAACATAGCCTTGCTATTGAGAAGGGCCGCCGTAGGCAGACATGGCTCTCAAGAGAAGACAGGCTATGTGCACACTGCCCACAAAATGAGGTGGAAACTGAGCTGCACTTCCTAACCTCCTGCCCAATGTATGACCATATTAGAGAGACATATTTCCCTCAGATTACACAGATCGACAAAGAATTTGAAAACAAATCCAATTTTGATAAACTCCCATATCTACTGGGAGAAATTCCACAGTGTGCCATCACAGCAGCAAGATTTGTGACCTGTTGCCACAAGAAAAGGGCAACCAGTGAAGAACAAACACCATTGTAAATACAACCCATATTTATGCTTATTTATTTTAACTTGTGTGCTTTAACCATTTGTACATTGTTACAACACTGTATATATATAATATAACATTTGAAATGTCTTTATTGTTTTGAAACTTCTGTATGCGTAATGTTTACTGTTAATTTGTATTGTTTATTTCACTTTTGTATAATATCTCCCTCACTTGCTTTGGCAATGTTAACACATGTTTCCCATGCCAATAAAGCCCCTTGAATTGAATTGAATTGAATTGAGAGAGAGACAGGGAGGTAGAGAGAGAGCGAGAGAGACAGGGAGGTAAAGAGAGAGTGAGAGAGAAAGGGGGGTAGGGAGAGAGAGAGAGACAGGGAGGTAGAGAGAGAGCGAGAGAGACAGGGAGGCAGAGAGAGAGCGAGAGAGACAGGGAGGTAGAGAGAGAGTGAGAGAGAAAGGGGGGTAAGGAGAGAGAGAGAGACAGGGAGGTAGAGAGAGAGTGAGAGAGACAGGGAGGTAGAGAGAGAGCGAGAGAGACAGGGGGAAAGAGAGAGAGCGAGAGAGACAGCGGGGTAGAGAGAAAGAGAGAGACTGGGGGAAAGAGAGAGAGCGAGAGAGACAGGGAGGTAGAGAAAGCGAGAGAGACAGGGAGGTAGAGAGCGAGAGAGACAGGGAGGTAGAGAAAGCGAGAGAGACAGGGAGGTAGAGAGAGAGAGAGACAGGGAGGTAGAGAGAGAGAGAGAGGGGGGTAGAGAGAGAGAGAAAGGGGGGTAGAGAGAGAGAGAGACAGGGAGGTAGAGAGAGAAAGGGGGGTAGAGACTGGGGAAGGCAGAGAGGGAGTGCTCTTCACAATATTCCCTCTGGTGAATATATCAATCACACGTCTGTGGTCCATTAATACCGCAAAACTATCCCTTCATACATCAACATTTTATTTGGCTTCTTTGACATTGGCGTTGGATGTTTGTGATGAGGCATTTTTCCTTGGACTGGGCGGGCGTGAAGCAGGCTGGCAGGATGGCAGGAGACAGGACAGATAGCTAGCTGCCAGAGCAGAGCCCAGGTTTGGTTGGTTAGTACAGGGCAGAGGAGAGGAGAGTGGAGGGGGAGTGTGTCATGTCTTTCAGAGAAGCAAATGTAAGTGGGTCTTCAATCATTAATCTCCGAGGCCTGATGGAGAGAGTGGCAAGCCAAGCTGTTGTCTATATAGGGCCGTGCATGGTGATTTATTATGGAGATCCACGCATTAGAGCCCATTGCCCATCCGTAGCCATTACTACCGGACAGCTAAGGACACCTCTGCCAGGCACCAGCCCAGAACAGACACTCAGACCTGGGGTGCAAAACAACAAAACACAGGGTGGAGGATGGAGGCTGGACACACTGTGATTGAGACAGATCGATGGTTTTAAGGAAACATTTTTAAATACAAATATGGAGTTCTTTGATCTTAGTATTGTTTCACAGATGTTTCACAACATTTTGTCTTGATCGTCTACAATGGGTAACTCATGTGGAGTAAAATGATAATTGGTCGTACATTATGCTGGGGGTGCATTTGGTTCTGTTCAGCTTCAAACACAATTATTTGGTGTATTTTAATTTACCGTTTCTGGACCGTATTTTTAACCATGGTGAAAATAAAAATAAGAAAAGGTTGCAAAAGGAGTAACCTTTTCAAGTAGTGTGTTTGTGTGTGTCTGCGTCCGTGTGCGTGTCCATGGGCACGTGCACGTACGCATGTGTGTGTGAGTGTCAGTACGTGTCAGCGGCTGTGTGTGTGAGGCGAGGTGGTCTATTTTGGCCGAGGTAATCCATCCATTGTGTTGGAGTTCTTCATCTGTATCAATTCATTGAAAACACGCCGGCCCCGAGGTCTGTAACTGAGCTGACCCCTCTCCTCCTCTCCTCTCCTGACACAGCTAGTAGAGAGAGAGACCTGCCTGGGATTGGGGGTGAAGGGGGAAGACTGAGGGGGGAGAAGGGGGTTGCTAGCGGACCATGGGAAAACACAGTCCCTCGCCTCTCTATAGCACTTGTTCCACCCCACTTCACCCCACACCCACCCCATGTGTGACACTTGTCACTGACCCCTGCCACCCCCACTCCACCCCCCATCCCTTTTGAGACTCTCTCTCTGCTGTGTCGAATTTGAACCCCCACAACCTCCTACCCCCCAAAACCACCAGCCCCCATTCAGGCCCCCATCCCAGACCTCCACACCCCCATGCCACCATACCCCCAGGCCCCTACCTCCAGCTCTCGTGCCCAGAGTCGGTGCAGTGTGCTGGGGCAGAGGCCGTGGCAGACCCCCGTGTCCAGTACTCCAGAAGAGCGAAGACTAAAGGACCACAGAATAACACAGTGGATCTCGGTCATTGTCTTCAGGCAGGGAGGCAGGGCCCGAGAGGAAGAGGCTTTTGGGGAGGTAGAGACTAACACACACACACACATGTACAAATTCTCCCATCTATATGTGCAAACTTTAAGCAGTTAAAATAAAGTAAATGTTTAAAGGTAAGGATTGTTACAGTTGTGTGTACCACTCAGACACCATATTAATTGCTCTACGGTATCCATCCCTTTGCCTACAGTAACTTTCATTAACACCATGAGGGGATTTTTATTTTACTAAATGAATCATGGACCATGGACCATTAAGTTCTCCATTTTTAAATAATTGAATTTGTCAGCAGTTATTCTCTGTAACTGAAAATCATTCATAATAGCTCATTGAATACTAATTAAAGAAACAAACACTGGAAGTCTGTACCAACCCTGTCCTAACAGGCAGGATATGCTGTTGTGAGGATAACCTGCTGCTGTAACAGGCTATACTAAACCCAACACTGTTGTGGGGATAACCTGCTGCTGTAACAGGCTATACTAAACCCAACACTGTTGTGGGGATAACCTGCTGCTGTAACAGGCTATACTAAACCTAACACTGTTGTGGGGATAACCTGCTGCTGTAACAGGCTATACTAAACCTAACACTGTTGTGGGGATAACCTGCTGCTGTAACAGGCTATACTAAACCTAACACTGTTGTGGGGATAACCTGCTGCTGTAACAGGCTATACTAAACCTAACACTGTTGTGGGGATAACCTGCTGCTGTAACAGGCTATACTAAACCTAACACTGATACTCTGATAAATGCTGAGTGCTTTAAGACATCCAGAAAGATTTGGGAAAGGAGAAGGGGAGAAGGGGAAATAGCTGCAACCAGCAGGGGGAGGTAGGACAAAGGGAAAGGTCCAAGTGAGAGAGAGAGAGAGAAAGAGAGACAGAGAGAGAGAAAGAGAGAGGGAGAGAACTACATGGAGAGCTAAAGAGAGAGAGAGAGAGAGAGAGAGAGAGAGAGAGAGAGAGAGAGAGAGAGAGAGAGAGAGAGAGAGAGAGAGAGAGAGAGAGAGAGAGAGAGAGAGAGAGAGAGAGAGAGAGAGCATGGTTGCGCTGCAGGCAGTCTGATCGATCTCATTGGCTTTATGGTGATATATCAACCACTCCCCACTGAAAGGCTGGCTGACTGGGCTGGGAGGATCTCCCCTTGGCTGACTGGGCTGGGTGGATCTCCCCTTGGCTGACTGGCTGGGAGGATCTCCCCTTGGCTGACTGGGCTGGGAGGATCTCCCCTTGGCTGACTGGGCTGGGTGGATCTCCCCTTGGCTGACTGGGCTGGGTGGATCTCCCCTTGGCTGACTGGGCTGGGAGGATCTCCCCTTGGCTGACTGGGCTGGGTGGATCTCCCCTTGGCTGACTGGCTGGGAGGATCTCCCCTTGGCTGACTGGCTGGGAGGATCTCCCCTTGGCTGACTGGGCTGGGTGGATCTCCCCTTGGCTGACTGGCTGGGAGGATCTCCCCTTGGCTGACTGGGCTGGTTGGATCTCCCCTTGGTTGACTGGCTGGGTGGATCTCCCCTTGGCTGACTGGCTGGGAGGATCTCCCCTTGGCTGACTGGGCTGGTTGGATCTCCCCTTGGCTGACTGGCTGGGTGGATCTCCCCTTGGCTGACTGGCTGGGTGGATCTCCCCTTGGCTGACTGGGCTGGGTGGATCTCCCCTTGGCCGACTGGCTGGGAGGATCTCCCCTTGGCTGACTGGCTGGGAGGATCTCCCCTTGGCTGACTGGGCTGGGTGGATCTCCCCTTGGCTGACTGGTTGGGTGGATCTCCCCTTGGCTGACTGGCTGGGTGGATCTCCCCTTGGCTGACTGGGCTGGGTGGATCTCCCCTTGGCTGACTGGGCTGGGTGGATCTCCCCTTGGCTGACTGGGCTGGGTGGATCTCCCCTTGGCTGACTGGGCTGGGTGGATCTCCCCTTGGCTGACTGGCTGGGTGGATCTCCCCTTGGCTGACTGGGCTGGGTGGATCTCCCCTTGGCTGACTGGCTGGGTGGATCTCCCCTTGGCTGACTGGCTGGGTGGATCTCCCCTTGGCTGACTGGGCTGGGTGGATCTCCCCTTGGCCGACTGGCTGGGTGGATCTCCCCTTGGCTGACTGGGCTGGGTGGATCTCCCCTTGGCCGACTGGGATGGGTGGATCTCCCCTTGGCTGACTGGCTGGGGAGAACAGCTATAGGAGAGCTGTGTACTACGACAGTATCCTGCTGTATCCTGGCCCATCTCAAGTCCAGCTGTTAACACTGCAGGTGCAGGTGTCACATTCTAAACTGTACACTGATGACCTCTGTGTGTGTGCAGAATCGGAAAAGGTTCAGATAACTTTTTGTTTGTTTGTGTGTTATATTATATTATTATATTATATTATTCTGTTTAAATTCCTACCCTTGATATTCCTCTTCTTTCACAGCCACATCCTTCTCTAGGTGTGACAGCAGTATGTGTTGTGTATCATCTCTCCCAGACAGACCAATAGCTCTCTCCTCCACTCTGTTCCCAGACAGACCAATAGCTCTCTCCTCCACTCTGTTCCCAGACAGACCAATAGCTCTCTCCTCCACTCTGTTCCCAGACAGACCAATAGCTCTCTCCTCCACTCTGTTCCCAGACAGACCAATAGCTCTCTCCTCCACTCTGATCCCAGACAGACCAATAGCTCTCTCCTCCACTCTGTTCCCAGACAGACCAATAGCTCTCTCCT
>NW_026600472.1:80000-170000 GCF_029448725.1 Salvelinus fontinalis
TGAAGCCCTGGGTTCCTCTGCTGGGCTGTGAACAGTGGAGCATGTCATTCGGATGGGTATGTTGGCAGGAAATCACAGTCACCATGTTCAGGAACTCCATTAAAAAGTACACTGCACGCCTTGATTACTGTGACCAGGCAGTGGAGTGTATGTGCCCCCAACAACCTGCCAAACACACACACACACACACACACACACACACACACACACACACACACACACACACACACACACACACACACACACACACACACACACACACACACACACACACACACACACACACACACACACACACACCAACACAGACACTGATGCACACAGACACACACAGACACACACAGACACACACACTTCCTCTCTATTTGTTAAACAGCCAGAAATAAATGGTTGACACAGCAGTGGTAAAGCCTCCTTTGTCTGTCCTCTATGTGTTACAGTACTCACATTTTAGACGAGATACAATGAAGAAAACACAAACCCCTTGTTGCTAAATCATAAAATAAATTCTTAAACAGAAAATACTAACATGAAAAACACAAGTCATACAAAAACTTAGCCTCAATAGGCTGTAGAAATTGAGCATCCAATCGTGTTCACGTGGCATTTACTTCCTGGTTTCCGTTTGCAGAGCAGTGGGTTTCCATGGCTATCAGTCAGCCAATGGCAGGGCTGCTCTGGGTGCAGTGGTGTAGAGAGTCTCTGGGGCGGCCTGTCTTTTTAAACAAGGCCAGACACTTCACAGACAGGGAGTGGGCCAATTAATTCTGCCGGGGGCAATACTCCTAGGTTAGCATTTGCTTATAGTGATAAATTGGCGCTTTGTATCGTCGGTAAACTACCCAGGTTCCCCTGTTTTCTATGGGGCTGGCAGGTCTATAAATGATGTCACAGGGGTTCATGCTGATTAGTTGGGTGTGCTGCATCTCTTCTCACAGGGTCACCTACTGTCTGTGAAATTAATTACAACCTGGCCTGGGTCACTGTCCTCGGCGAACGCCAACCAATCGCTAACCAACATCTACGGACACAGGAGAGTAGTAGTGTGGGAGATCTGTGATGACGCTTTCTGGGTGAGAGAGTTGGGTTGTAGTACGAAGACAAATCAAAATAGTGAACAACTAATTATGGAGATGTTTTTGCTAGTTCATGATCACCTCTGAGCTGAGGAAGTGTATGCTTTGGACATTTGAAAACGTTTATATAGCCTCAATATTCCTCAGAATGTGTAAATATATTCATAGCAGAATCCCTATATCTGTGGAGTTGTGAACCTGTGAACCTTTCACGAGCCTCTACCCCGGGTCCGGGAGCACCCCCCCCCCACACTGATTAGCATCGCTAGCATAGCGTCACAATTAAATAGTAGCATCTAAATATCATTAAATCACAAGTCCAAGACACCTAATGAAAGATACAGATCCTGTGAATAAAGCCACCATTTCAGATTTTTTAAATGTTTTACAGGGAAGACACAATATGTAAATCTATTAGCTAAACACGTTAGCAAAAATCACCATTTTTCTTTGTCCACCATTTTCTCTCAACACCAGTAGCTATCACCAATTCGGCTAAACTAAGATATTGATAGCCACTAACCAAGAAAAAACCTCATCAGATGACAGTCTGATAACATATTTATGGTATAGGATAGGTTTTGTTAGAAAAATGTGCATATTTCAGGTAGAAATCATAGTTTACAATTGCACCCACCGTCACAACTAGACTAGAATAAATACATAGAGCAACGTGTATTACCTAATTACTAATCATCAAACATTTCGTAAAAATACACAGCATACACTAATCGAAAGACACAGATCCTTTGAATACAGACAATATTTCAGATTTTCTAAGTGTCTTACAGCGAAAACACAATAAATCGTTATATTAGCATACCACATGTGCAAACATTACCAGAGCATTGATTCTAGCCAAAGAGAGCGATAACGTAATCATCGCCAAAATATATTAATTTTTTCACTAACCTTCTCAGAATTCTTCAGATGACACTCCTGTAACATCATATTACAACATACATAGAGAGTTTGTTCGAAAATGTGCATATTTAGCCACCAAAATCATGGTTAGACAATGACAAAAGTAGCTCAGCTGGTCAGAAAATGTCCTGCACCATATTAGACAGTGATCTAGTCTTGTACATAAATACTCATAAACTTGACTAAAAAATACAGGGTGGACAGCGATTGATAGACAATTTAATTCTTAATACAATCGCGGAATTACATTTTTTAAATTATCCTTACTTTTCAATACAGGTTGCGCCAAGTGAAGCTATAGCAAACAAGATGGCGGCATAAACGTTTAACATTTATCGACAAAAACACGATTTATCATCATAAATTGTTCTTACTATGAGCTGTTCTCCCATCAGAATCTTGGACAATGAATCCTTTCTTGGGTCTAATCTTCTTTTGGTCGAAAGATGTCCACTTGTCCGTCGAAATGCCCACTAACGTACGACCGGGACCCCGAAACGTGCCCGGAGCTTCAAAGTCTATTACAAAGCAATGCCTAAAAATCGCACTAAACGGATATAAATTGCTATAAAACGGTTTAAATTAACTACATTATGATGTTTCTAACACCTATAACAAGTAAAAAGATGACCGACGCTATATTACTGGCTAAACCAATGCTTGGAAAAAGGCCAGTCAGATATCCTTCTCGCGTTGAGCGAGCGCAGTGTCCAAAGGAAGGCTACTTCCGGTATTTTGTCATTTATAGAGCCAATGATTGCACAATCGACTCTATTCAAATTGTCACCACTTACTGACATCTAGAGGAAGGTGTGGGCAGTGTTTGTATCTCATAGGATTAACAGAGACTTTTAAAACTGATCTGGAACCAGAGGCCAAGATGTCTAAATCTCACACACTGGGAGGAAAAGTGCTGTAGAATGAGTTCTGTTTCACTCAGAGACATAATTCAAACGGCTATGGAAACTAGAGGGTGTTTTCTATCCAATAATAACAATAATATGCATATTGTACGAGCAAGAATTGAGTACTAGGCAGTTTAATCTGTAGAGACAATTATGCTAATTTGAAACAGCACCCCCTATAGTTGCAAGAAGTTAATCCAAGCTCTCACATACTGTAAACTGGGATCACGGATCGTTCATTTATATTCACAGTAACACACTGAGAACAGTAATACACCTTTCTGATGCAACTTCTTCACACATAGATAAAAAGTAGTTTTTTTCTAAATCATATCTGGTTGTAAGGAAACAACCTGCATCCTCGTCCCCGTACCCTCCACTCCTCCTCGTCCTCCTCGTCCTCCTCTCCTCCTCGTCCTCCTCTCCTCCTCCTCTCCTCCTCCTCCTCTCCTCCTCGTCCTCCTTTCCTCCTCGTCCTCCTCTCCTCCTCATCCCCCTCTCCTCCTCGTCCTCCTCTCCTCCTCGTCCTCCTCTCCTCCTCATCCTCCTCTCCTCCTCATCCTCCTCTCCTCCTCCTCTCCTGTCTGTCCCTCTTTCCCAATGACTGCTATGCATGACCGTGACCACAAGTAGCCCCTGGTAGTGTACAGCTCCACTTAAGACTGTAGCCATGTGGTCTGAATTTAGACCATTCCTTATCTCTATCTCTTCTCCTGCTTCCCGTCCTCTCTCTGTCTCTCATAAGTGGTTGCACACATGTATCTCCCATCTCCCATCTCTCTCAGAGACTTTCAGACAGTGAGTAGCCTATAGTGTTTCTGAACGAAGGGGAGAGGCTGGAGAGAGGGAGGGAAAGGTGAGGTTGGGGATATAGACGGAGTATTTAGGGAAGTATCCTCCTGCTTTAATACCCTTTGTTAAGTTGCTGTAATTTGTGGTCAACTAATTACAAGTATGCCCTCTTTTAGTACCATCAGGTGTGACTGGAAGTCACAGTCACCTCACTGTTTTGTGAGTATTGACAACAACAAAACAACCTTCACACCGCTTGAGCTGGGTGTGTGTGTGTGTGTGTGTGTGTGTGTGTGTGTGTGTGTGTGTGTGTGTGTGTGTGTGTGTGTGTGTGTGTGTGTGTGTGTGTGTGTGTGTGTGTGTGTGTGTGTGTGTGTGTGTGTGTGTGTGTGTGTGTGTGTGTGTGTGTGTGTGTGTGTGTGTGTGTGTGAGAGTTGCTACAGCGTTGCCTGGTCAGGAGAAAGAGTCCAGGGATATTTCTATGAAGTGGAAATCTTTTGAACAGAAGCTGTTGTCAGTGGTGATGTTGGTAACATCTGAAGGTTATCATTCGAACTGCTTAGCATTATCAAACTACAAGTCACACTTACTCGTATTATCAGTATGATAAGTCATATTATTCATTGTATTACACTGTATGAATAATATAAATAATTAGGTATAAGTAATTCACTGCAGGACTTGTTGTAAAATATAAATCATGAACAACCGATCGTAAACATGCATTAAATCGATTTAATAGTCAACTAACTATATCATAATACACCATTTACAGTACAGTGTTATACTCATTACAATCATGAAAACACACTTTATACATACACATATTTACTTGATTTGAAACACTTTATAAGTCGTCTGAAAGCAGACCTTCCAATGAAGTGTTATTGTGGTTTTGTGGGACTCCATTAAGGCTGAAGTGGGAGTTGATGTGATTTCTCCTGTCTGTCTGTCTGTCTTTCTGTCTGTCTGTCTGTCTGTCGGTTAGTAAGGAAGGATACCCAGGGGTTTCCTCTCTAGAGGACTCAGACACTGTCACTCCCTTTCTACTGAAAACCGTCCTGTCTCCACCGTACAGTATAATGACTTGCTTTCAGATGGACTGTCACTATGACTACAGTACAGTAGGCTGTAGCAGAATACCAGGTATGTTTAAAATCTGTTTTCTTGTATGAGGACATATTCAACATTTTCCTATTTTTAAGTATTTTGAGGCTTAGAAACGTGGGTGAAGATAAGTGTCCGTTTGGAGGGGTGGTGTATTGTTAGACCAACATATTCTTACATCCACTATTTGGGCAATTATAAGAGCAGTGTCACGCGGTGTGTCAGAGAAATATAATGGTCCTCTCCACTGTCTCCTTAACTGAGGTATACATCCAACAATAGATAGATAGACTATTTTCTGAACTGGTAAAACAGAGAAGTAGTGTTTTCTGAGGCCGGGATGCCAGATTGACGGCTTCCCCTCTAGCGACACCAAACTCTGTCTTTTGTAGACTTTTAACACTGTGAATTTGTCAATCGAGTCAGTCGCCCGAACAACGTTTTTCTTTGTGGGTCCCGGGCTTTAAAAGGGTGCCAAGCAAGCTGCACGGACCAAGGGTTTAAAAAAGGCACAATGAGCTGTGAAAAACCTGGCTACCTGTGAGACAAAGCCAGGGGCAGGCGGGAAGAAATGTCCAAGAGAAGAGAAAAGGAGAGAGGGGGGGGGGACAAAAAAGTGTCACCAGCTGACACCCCTTCCCCTCTATTCCCCGACCAATTCTACTGAGTCCTTGGAGTGAGGGGCGGGAATCTCTGGTCATGAGAGAGAGTGACAGAGAGAAAGGAAGATGGAAAGGGAGGGAGAGAGAGAAAAGCGAGAGCGAGAGAGAGCGGGGGAAAGGGAGGGAGGGGAGAGCCTTGAATTCTTGTCATCAGCTCCTTCACCATGAATAGACCTAATGAATGGTAGTAAGTGTTAGGATCCATGGCCCGCTCTATCAAGGCAGGTAATACCGCCCCGATTTAATTGGCACCAGGTATTGGAAGCCTGTATTATTTTAATTGGTTAGGGGTTCTCTCTAAATGCTAAAGACAAAGTATAATGCCCAGATTGTGCGGCACAATAGCGTTTAGAAGGGGATTGTATGCATTCGCTAATCTGCCGAGGAATGAGGCAATTCTGAACAGTTTACTCAGTGAAACCAGCTGCAGAATGCTTGTCCCTTTTGTTCCCCCTTGGGAAAATGTAAGATTGAAACAGAAAATACCTTTACCCGGGCAATCATGTGCCACGTGTAGAAAGCGGATACAGCAGCGAAGGATTAAAGAAAGAGGGGATCTTTGAAGAAAAGATGGAGAGAGAGATAAAGCCGGGCTGAAAGTGGGGCCTGTCACGGTCGCCAACGGAGGAATAAAGTGATGACATTTACAGTGACAGACGAGACTAGAGAGAGAGATAGAGAGAGAGAGATAGAGAGAAAGAGAGAGAGAGAGAGAGAGAGAGAGAGAGAGAGAGAGAGAGAGAGAGAGAGAGAGAGACAGAGAGAGCTGTTTAGCTGGAGGAATTTGATATTTAAAAGACACGGGCTGTGATAATTAAAAGTGGACACATCTTTAGCAGAGTTGGGGCCTGTCATTAATAATGACAGAGGGAGAGCAGGTATCTGTTGGATCTTAATGAACCACAGAACAGTCCAGGAAGCTCACGTGAAGCAGGCCTGCTTGGGATACAGTCATAGCCTATGGGGATGCACGTTTTCAAGGATGTGATCAAAGTGGACAACAATAAAGTGGTGACAAACAACATACTGTTGCAATTATCTCACAACATATGAATCAATCAAGTACTTAGTAAAGTAATATATTACAAGTCATTCTGTCTAAGAAGTGGGATAAAACCAAAGAGAATGATCCAAGTTAAAATATCCCAAAAAACCAAACAACAGGATAGCCAGTGGGTCTCTTTATATTGATGCTCTGTCAAGCGTTGCGTAACATTTCGGTCACCACGCGGCGGCGAGCATCAGATGACCTCAACCACGGGACAGGAAGTGTTTACCAGCACGCCGTCACATTAACCCAGCATGCATTGGGGTGGCGTGTTCAGTGTTCTGTGGATCATCGCCAGAAGAAAATGGAAAAGAGACGAGCCAACAGCAGAGGGGGTAAAGTGGAGGGGGAATATCCATCCTGGCTTCCACCAGGGGCCGTGTACCAGTGTTAAAACTCTCTCTCTCCCTCTCTTTCTCTGTCTCTCTTTATCTGTGTCTCTTTATCTCTCGCTGTCTCTTTCCCTCTTTCTTTCTCTGTGTGGTGGGGAGTCTAGAAGAGTGGCGGGGGTAGGGGGAAGGGGGAAGGAGGGGGTACAGTAATTGCGCCCGTGAAGTGAGAATGATTGCTTTTTATTGTCCTTTGTCCCGACAGGTTGGAGCGGCGTAGGTATTACATATCCTGTGAATGTTGAAGGGAGAGGGGAAGAGGAACACAACGTCTGAGTCGGGCTGGGCCCTCTCTCTCCTGACTGACTGACTCAGGTGGGTTTCACATTCAGCCTGAATGCCGAGGGAGATGGAAGATAGCAGGCTCTCTCTCCTCTCTCTGCTCTCTTTCTCCCTTCTCTTTCTGCTCTCTTTCTCTCTCCTCTCTCTGCTCTCTCTCTCTCTCCTCTCTGCTCTCTCTCTCTCCTCTCTCTGCTCTCTCTCTCCTCTCTCTGCTCTCTCTCCTCTCTCTGCTCTCTCTCTCCTCTCTCTCTCTCTCTCTCTCCTCTCTCTGCTCTCTCTCTGCTCTCTCTCCTCTCTCTCACTCTCTCTTCTCTCTGCTCTCTCTCTCTCTCTCTTTCTGTCCCTGTAGCGATCTCATAGAGAGTGCACTGCAGTTCACTATCAGTACACTACAGCACACCGTGATACCTGTCATTGGAGTTCACTATGTTCAAGTCACGCTTCCTCTAAAGCAGTTGCGGTCGTTGCCATTTAAGATGAGGGAGGACAGTTTAATTTTTATTACAGCATATTGGATGTCAGTCATTCATATTCCATGAACAAAGTACAATGTTACATTGATAGGTTTAGGCTACTACATGATACTCTAATTTGCCTGTACCCATCATGAGATTGGAGTAATCAGGGTGACATACAGCTACACATTCAGCACTGCCTTGCACACTCTTACCTGCATCTAGCTGATCGGGGGTGTAATCATTAGTCCAAACATTAGTCAAAAGCAAGTTTTGATTGGACAAATTCAGGTAAGTCCATCCCCATTTAAGAAACGTTTTGCTAAATAATCAGTGGAATGAAGGCACCCCTGATCACCCGCACACACAGCTCACTTTCATAGAAGCCACATACAGCATCATCACTTTCCTCGTTGTATAATTCCTTCTCACATCTACGCGCTCTTCTCCTCTCTCCTTTTCCCTTCGCTTGTGGACCTCAGTGCACAACGCAACAGCTGTCTGTGACCAGGTGGAAAAACCTCTCCAAGCCAAAACGTCATACCATAAACGTTCTTCTTTAAGGTTGCAGCCCCTATCATCGCCGAGCCTATCTCTCACCTTTTTATCTCTCTCCTTCCCATTGCTTGGAAGGCAGCCGCGATGCGTCCTTTATTTAAAGGGGGACATCAAGCTGTTCATAACTGTTATAGGCCAATTTCTACCTTGCCCTGTTCATCAAAAGTGTTGGAAAAACTTGGCTTTGTTGATGTCTATAGTATTCTCTCTGGTCTGTAATCTGGTTTCCACTCAGGTTATGGATGTGTCACTGCAACTTTAAAGGTCCTAAATGATGTCATCATTGCCCTTGATTCTAAGCAATGTGCTGCTATGTTTATTGACCTGGCCAAAGCTTTTGATACAGTAGACCATTCCATTCTTGTGGATCGGCTAAGGAGTATTGGTGTCTCTGAGGGGTTTTTGGCCTGGTTTGCTAACTACCTCTCTCATAGAACAAGTAGCACCTGGAACGAGCTGCAAAGAAACACTTGAACTGGAGAGTTTTCTCTTCATGTAAAGACTCAATCATGGACACTCTTACTGACACTTGTGGCTGCTTCAGGTGATGTATTGTTGTCTCTATCTTCTTGCCCTTTGTGCTGTTTTCTGTGCACAACAATGCTTGTACCATGACTGTGCTGCTGCCTTGTTGCTACCGTGTTGTTGTCATGTTGTGTTGCTACCGTGCTATGCTATCATGTGTTGCTGCCATGCTGTGTTGTTGTCTTAGGTCTCTTTATGTAGTATTGTGGTGTCTATCTTGTCGTGATGCATGTTTTGTCCAACATTTTATTTTGAATCCCAGCCCCTGTCCCCGCAGGAGGCCCTCTGCCTCTAAGTAGGCCGTCCTTGTAAATAAGAATTTGTGCTTAACTGACTTGCCTAGTTAAATAAAGGTTACATCCAAAATAAATAAATGACCACAACACACAGCCTACATCGTTGTCCCCATATTAGGTAATGTCATAGTCAACATGGCTACCAGATCTAACGGGTTAGCAGACACATACACCAACATCAGTGATGGAAAACCCAATAGTCGTACTTGAGTACACACAGGAAGCGGCGCAGGTCCTAATCCAGGCACTTGTCATCTCCCGTCTGGATTACTGCAACTCGCTGTTGGCTGGGCTCCCTGCCTGTGCCATTAAACCCCTACAACTCATCCAGAACGCCGCAGCCCGTTTGGTGTTCAACCTTCCCAAGTTCTCTCACGTCACCCCGCTCCTCCGCTCTCTCCACTGGCTTCCAGTTGAAGCTCGCATCCGCTACAAGACCATGGTGCTTGCCTACGGAGATGTGAGGGGAACGGCACCTCCGTACCTTCAGGCTCTGATCAGGCCCTACACCCAAACAAGGGCACTGCGTTCATCCACCTCTGGCCTGCTCGCCTCCCTACCTCTGAGGAAGTACAGTTCCCGCTCAGCCCAGTCAAAACTGTTCGCTGCTCTGGCACCCCAATGGTGGAACAAACTCCCTCACGACGCCAGGACAGCGGAGTCAATCACCACCTTCCGGAGACACCTGAAACCCCACCTCTTTAAGGAATACCTAGGATAGAATAAAGTAATCCTTCTGACCCCCCCCCCCCTTAAAAGATTTAGATGCACTATTGTAAAGTGGCTGTTCCACTGGATATCTTAAGGTGAATG
This sequence comes from Salvelinus fontinalis, assembly GCF_029448725.1. Taxonomy (NCBI): domain Eukaryota; kingdom Metazoa; phylum Chordata; class Actinopteri; order Salmoniformes; family Salmonidae; genus Salvelinus; species Salvelinus fontinalis. The sequence goes on from NW_026600472.1 coordinate 89,833, forward strand.
CACCAATTTGTAAGTCGCTCTGGATAAGAGCGTCTGCTAAATGACTTAAATGTAATGTAAATGTTGAGTAAATGTAAAGATACCTAAATAGAAAATGACTCAAGTAAAAGTGAAAGTCACCCAATCAATCAATCAATCAAGTTTATTTTATATAGCCCTTCGTACATCAGCTAATATCTCGAAGTGCTGTACAGAGACCCAGCCTAAAACCCCAAACAGCTAGAATGCAGGTGTAGAAGCACCAATAAATAAATAAAGGTGTAGAAGCACCAATAAAATACTTCTAGAGTAAAAGTCTAAAAGTATGTTTTAAATATACTTAAGTATCAAAGGTAGTATCAAAAGTATATGTAATTGCTAAAATATAATAATAATTCCTTATATTATATTTGAATAATTTCAAATTCCTTATATTAAGCAAATCAGAGGCACCATTTTCAATTTTTTGGTATTTACGGATAGCCAGGGCCACACTCCAACACTCAGACATAATTTACAAACGAAGCACATCTGTTTAGTGAGTCCACCGGATCAGAAGCAGTAGGGACTACCAGCGATGTTCTCTTGATAAGTGCGTGAATTGGACCATTTTCCTGTCCTGCTAAGCATTCTACATGTAAAAAGTACTTTTGGGTGTCAGGGAAAATGTATTGAGTAAAAAGTACATTATTTTCTTTAGCAATGAAGTAAAAGTTGTCAAAAAATATTAGTAAAGTACAGATACCCCCCAAAAACGACTTAAGAAATACTTTAACCTTTTACTGCAGTGGACTGAATCAGGGTCACACAGAGTGTTTCTTGTTAGTCTTAAACACATCTGCTTTGAAACAAAAGTATACACCTTCACACACATGGTTGTGGGCTTAAAAAGAAGATGACCTGCACCATGTCAGATATACAGTTGAAATGTATACATTTTTGAGTTTTGCATCCCAATATTACACTCTATATACACTACCACCACAAAAGTTATAGAACACCTACTGATTCCAGGGTTTTTCTTTATTTGTTCTATTTTCTACATTGTAGAATAATAGTGAAGACATCAAAACTATGAAATAACACATGTGGAATCATGTAGTAACCAAAAAAAGTGTTAAATTAATCAAAATATATTTTATATTTGTCACGCGGGACTAGGTGGGTGAAAGAATCAGACGCAGAGAGAGAGCCGCTTGGGAAAAATATTCCTTTTTACTACTTCACAAAAAATGATAAGCCCGAACATACAGAGCGCAGAGAAACACTTGCAAAACCCAAAACACACACACGTAACCAAAAGACAATCCCGCACAAAACAAGGGCGGGTCAAACTCCTAAATATAGGGAAGCTCATTTACGAAACCAAAAAAAACACAGGTGCAACTAATCAGACAAAACAAACAGACAAACGAAAAAGGGATCGGTGGCGGCTAGTAGGACGGTGACGACGACTGCCGAGCACCGCCCGAACAGGCAGGGGAGCCAACTTCGGCGGAAGTCGTGACAGTACCCCCCTCCTGACGCGCGGCTCCTGCAGCGCGCCGCCACCGTCCTCAAGGACGACCCGGAGGGCGAGGTGCCGGGCGATCCGGGTGGAGGCGGTGGAAGTCTCTCAGTAGAGAAGGATCTAAAATGTCCCCACCGGAACCCAGCATCTCTCCTCCGTACCGTACCCCTCCCAGTCCACGAGGTACTGTAGGCCCCTCACCCGGCGTCTCGAGTCCAGAATGGCACGTACTGTGTACGCCGGGGACCCCTCGATCTCCAGAGGGGGTGGAGGGACCTCAGGCACCTCACCTTCTTGCAGGGGACCAGCCACCACCGGCCTGAGGAGAGACACATGAAACGAGGGGTTAATCCGGTTATACCTAGGGAGTTGTAACCTATAACACACCTCGTTTATTCTCCTCAGGACTTTAAACGGCCCAACACACTGCGGCCCCAGCTTCCGTCAGGGCAGGCGGAGAGGCAGGTTTCGGGTCGAGAGCCAGACCCTGTCCCCTGGTGTGAACACGGGGGCCTCACTGCGGTGCTGGTCAGCGCTCCTCTTCTGCCATTGTCCTGCTAACTTTAGCGATTCCTGGACGGCTTTCCAGGTGTCCTTGGAGCGCTGTACCCATTCCTCTACCGCAGGAGCCTCGGTCTGACTCTGATGCCATGGGGCCAGGACCGGCTGGTAACCTAACACACACTCAAACGGGGACATGTTCGTTGAGGAGTGGCGGAGGGAGTTCTGAGCGAGCTCCAGGTGAAAACCTCTGGTGAAAACCAGAGGTCAAGCTGACCGAGACCCCCAGTCTTTCCATAAACGCCCTCCAAACTCTGGACATGAATTGGGCGCCCCGATCAGAAATGATGTCCTCAGGCACCCCATAGTGCCGGAAGACATGGGTAAACAAGGCCTCCGCAGTCTGCAGGGCCGTAGGGAGACCGGGCAACGGGATGAGACGGCAGGACTTAGAAAACCGATCCACAACGACCAAAATCGTACTACTTCCCTGGGACGGGGGAAGATCGGTAAGAAAGTCCACCGATAAGTGTGTCCACGGCCGTTGTGGAACGGGGAGGGGCAGTAACTTCCCTCTAGGCAAGTGCCGAAGAGTCTTGCTCTGAGCGCACACCGAGCAGGAGGAGACATAAATCTCACGTCCTTAGCCAATGTGGGCCACCAGTATCTCCCTCTAAGACTCCGCACTGTCCTCTCGATGCCAGGATGACCCGAGGAGGGGAGAGTATGAGCCCAACGGATTAGCTTATCCCGAACCCCCCCCCCCCCCCCGGCACGTACTGAACCCCCGCTGGACAGTTAGGGGGGTCTGCTCTAACTGTGAGGCTCTCTCTATCTCCGCGTCCACCTCCCATACCACCGGTGCCACGAGACATGAAGGTGGAATGATGGGAGTTGGCTCAACGGACCGCTCCTCGGTATCATAGAGACGGGACAGTGCGTCGGCTTTGGTGTTTTGGGAGCCTGGTCGGTACGAGATGGTGAACTGAAACCGGGTGAAAAACATGGCCCATGTAGCCTGACGCTGATTTAGTCTCCTCGCTTCCCGGATGTACTCGAGATTACGATGGTCAGTCCAGATGAGAAAAGGGTGTTTCGCCCCCTCAAGCCAATGTCTCCACACCTTCAGAGCCTTGAATACAGCTAACAACTCCCGGTCCCCCACGTCATAGTTTCGCTCCGCCGGACCGAGCTTCCTCGAAAAGAAGGCACAAGGGCGGAGCTTGGGTGGTACGCCCGAGCGCTGGGACAGCACGGCCCCGACCCCCGCCTCGGACGCGTCCACCTCCACTATGAACGCTAAAGAGGGTTCCGGATGTGCCAACACGGGCGCATTGGTAAACAGCTCCTTCAGACGACTGAAAGCTCTGTTCGCCTCTGCTGACCAACGCAAGCGCACCGGTCCTCCCTTCAGCAGTGAGGTAATGGGAGCAGCCACCTGACCAAAACCCCGGATAAACCTCCGGTAGTAATTGGCAAACCCTAAAATCCGCTGCACCTCTTTCACCTTGGTCGGAGTCGGCCAATTACGCACGGCTGTAACGCGGTCATCCTCCATCACCAGCCCGTAGGTGGAAATACGATAACCCAGAAAGGAAACGGTCTGTTTGAACAACTCACATTTCTCCGCCTTGCAATACAGGTCATGCTCCAGCAGTCACCCAAGTACCTTACGCACCAGAGACACATGCACCGCGCGTGTGGCAGAGTAGATCAAGATGTCATCAATGTACACTACCACTCCCTGCCCGAGCAGGTCTCCGAGAATCTCATCTACGAAGGATTGAAAGACAGCTGGAGCATTTTTTAACCCATATGGCATGACGCGGTACTCATAATGGCCAGATGTAGTTCAAAATGCGGTTTTCCACTCATCTCCTCCCCGGATACGCACCAGATTATACGCACTCCTCAGGTCCAATTTTGTGAAGAAATGTGCCCCGTGAAATGATTCCACCGCCGTAGTGATGAGAGGTAGTGGGTAACTAAACCCCACTGTGATAGAATTTAGACCTCGATAATCAATGCACGGGCGTACACCGCCATCCTTCTTCTTCACAAAAAAGAAGCTCGAGGAGACAGGTGATGCGGAGGGCCGAATGTATCCCTGTCCCAGTGATTCAGTAACATATGTCTCCATAGCCGCTGTCTCCTCCTGAGATAAAGGATACACGTGACTCCTAGGAAGTGCAGCGTTCTCCAGGAGGATTATCGCGCAGTCCCCTCCACGATGGGGTGGTAATTGGATCGCCTTCTTTTTACTGAAGGCGATAGCCAAATCGGCATATTCAGAGGGAATGCGCACGGTGGAAACCTGGTCTGGACTCTCCACCGTAGTCGCACCAACGGCAACTCCTATACACCTGCCTGAACACTCCTCTGACCACCCCTTAAGAGCCCCCTGTTGCCAGGAAATCACCGGGTTGTGCTGAGCTAGCCAGGGAATTCCCAACACCACTGGAAACGCAGGTGAGTCGATAAGGAACAGACTAATGTGCTCCTTATGACTACCCTGCGTTACCATGTCCAGTGGTACCGTGGCCTCCCTGACCATTCCTGACCCTAATGATCGGCTATCTAAGGAGTGCACGGGGAAAGGTAGGTCTAACGACACAAGAGGAATCCCTAGCCTTAATGCGAGCCCCAGATCTATGAAATTCCCAGCTGCGCCTGAATCGACTAGCGCCTTATGCTGTAGAGAGGGAGAAAACCCGGGGAAATAGGTTAACACATACATATGACTGACAGGAAGCTCTGGGTAAGTCTGGTGCTGACTCACCTGGGGTGATCGAGTAGTGTTCCGCCTGCCCTCCCGACTCCCAGAAGAGTTCCTCCAGCACCGGTCGGCCGTGTGCCCTCGCCGACCACAACTGGTGCAGGAGGACACTCCTCCTCCGGTCCCCCTTGACGCTGCCCCCCCTAACTCCATAGGGATAGGAGCAGGAGGGCTGGGAGGTGGAAACGACAGGACCTGTTCCGAACGTCCGCGGGCAGCCAGCAGGTTGTCGAGACGGATGGCCATGTCAATGAGTTCATCCAGCGTGAGTGTGGTGTCCCGACACGCTAGCTCCCTGCGGTGTCCCTCCCTCACTCCCTAAGGCTACATCGGAAATGGTCTATTAAGGCCCTGTCGTTCCACCCTGCTCCTGCGGCCAAGGTCCTGAACTCCAGGGCAAAGTCCTGTACGCTCCTCGTCTCCTGACGCAGGTGGAACAGCCGTTCACCCGCTGCACGACCCTCTGGTGGGTGGTCAAACACAGCTCGGAATCGGCGGGTGAACTCAGGGTAATGATCCCTCGCCGAGTCTAGGCTATTCCACACTGCGTTGGCCCACTCGAGAGCTCGTCCAGTCAAACAGGAGACGAGGGCGCTCACGCTCTCCTCTCCGGAGGGAGTAGGATGAACGGTCGCCAGGTAAAGCTCCAGCTGGAGAAGAAACCCCTGACACCCGGCCGCCGTTCCATCATACTCCCGTGGGAGCGCCAGCTGAAGAGCCCCGGAGCCGGATGCGGTAACAGGAACAGGAGGTGCTGGAGGAGGGGGTGCTGGAGATGAGGTGGGAAGGCCACTCCTCTCCCATCGATCCATCCTCTCCATCATTTGGTCCATCGCTGACCCAATTCTGTGGAGAACACTGGTGTGATGGAGGACCCTTTCCTCCATCGATGGGAGAGGAGACGCGGCTGCTCCTGCTCATTCCATTTTGTTTGGTGCGGGATTCTGTCAAAAAAGACAATCCCGCACAAAACAAGGGCGGGTCAAACTCCTAAATATAGGGAAGCTCATTTACGAAACCAAAAAAAACACATGTGCAACTAATCAGACAAAACAAACAGACAAACGAAAAAGGGATCGGTGGCGGATAGTAGGACGGTGACGACGACCGCCGAGCACCGCCCGAACAGGCAGGGGAGCCAACTTCGGCGGAAGTCGTGACAATATTTTAGATTCTTCAAATAGCCACCCTTTGCCTTGATGATAGCTTTGCACATTCTTGGCATTCTCTCAACCAGCTTCACCTGGAAAGCTTTTCCAACAGTCTTAAAGAAGTTCCCACTATTTTGATTTGTTTAACACTTTTTTGTTCTACATGATTCCATATGTGTTATTGTGTTATTTCATGGTTTTGATATCGTCACTATTATTCTACAATGTAGAAAATAGTACAAATACAGAAAAACCCTTGGAATTAGTAGGTGTTCTAAAACCTTTGACTGGCAGCGTACATCACAGAAGACTGAACCATAACAAAAACATTGGACATAGAAACACTGGATTTTCTGCTTGTTTTTTTTATAATGTTGATTAATTATGAAATTATGAAATATATTAATAACATTCCACCCATGAGGCCACTAGGTTCTTTGACTGCATAAAAGTATGTTTACTTATGTACTTTACACCCTATAGTCCATACTCTATACTCCATACCCTATACTCCATAGTCCACAGTCCACACTCCATACCCTATACACCATACCCTATACACCATACCCTAAACTCCATACCCTATACTCCATACCCTATACTCCATACCCTATACACCATACCCTAAACTCCATACCCTATACTCCATACCCTATACTCCATACCCTATACTCCATACCCTATACACCATACCCTAAACTCCATACCCTATACTCCATACCCTATACTCCATACCCTATACACCATACCCTAAACTCCATACCCTATACTCCATACCCTATACTCCATACCCTATACACCATACCCTAAACTCCATACCCTATACTCCATACCCTATACTCCATACCCTATACTCCATACCTTATACACCATACCCTATACACCATACCCTATACTCCATACCCTATACACCATACCCTATACACCATACCCTATACTCCATACCCTATACTCCATACCCTAAACTCCATACCCTATACTCCATAGTCCATAGCCCATAGTCCATACTCCACAGTCCATACTCGATACTCCATAGTCCATACTCCATACCATATACTCCATACCCTATACTCCATAGTCCATAGCCCATAGTCTATACTCCACAGTCCATACTTGATACTCCATAGTCCATACTCCATACCATATACTCCATACCCTATACTACATAGTCCATACTCCATACTCTATAGTCCATACTCCATAGTCCATAGTCCATAGTCCATAGTCCATAGTCCATACTCCATAGTCCATACCCCATACTCCATACTCTATAGTCCATACTCCATAGTCCATATTCCATAGTCTATACTCCATACTCTATACTCCACGGTCGATACTCCATAGTCCATAATATATACTCCATAGTCCATAGGCCATACTCCATATTCCATAGTCCATACACAATACCCTATATTCCATACCCTATAGGCCATACTACATAGTCCATACTCCATACTCCATACCCTATACGCCATAGTCCATACTCCATACCCTATACGCCATAGTCCATACTCCATAGTCCATAGTCCATAGTCCATACTCCATACTCCATACCCTATACGTCATAGTCAATACTCCATACCCTATTCCCTATACTACATAGTCCATACTCCATACTCCATACCCTATACGTCATAGTCAATACTCCATACCCTATTCCCTATACTACATAGTCCATACTCCATACTCCATACCCTATACGTCATAGTCAATACTCCATACCCTATTCCCTATACTACATAGTCCATACTCCATACTCCATACCCTATACGTCATAGTCAATACTCCATACCCTATACTACATAGTCCATACTCCATACTCCATACCCCATACTCCATAGTCAATACTCCATACCCTACACCCTATACTACATACTCCATACTCTATACGCCATAGTCCATAGTCCATACTCCATACTCTATACTCCATACCCTATACGCCATAGTCAATACTCCATACCCTATACCCTATACTACATAGTCCATACGCCATACCGTATACTCCATAGTCAATACTCCATACCCTATACCCTATACTACACAGTCCATACTCCAATAAATCTCATATTCTGTGTAGTTACGTGCAAACGACAGCATTACAGATGCAACGAGGAAAAAAGTCACATATTGTTTGGATCCCAAATTTCTCTCAACAAAACGCACTCTCTGCTTTATTGCCAGCGTTTTCACGTATAAATATGTGGCTATTGTATATGAATTGGAATAGCTGAGTGGATCCCTGGGATAGCTACTATTCAGACATACTCCATGGAGCCATCCCAAATGGCACCCTATTCCCTATATAGTGCACTACTTTTGACCAGGCATATAGGACTATGGTCAAAAGTAGTTCACTATACAGGGAACATGGTGCCATTTGGGATACATCCTATAACAATGTGTTTTGTTATGAAATGGCGCCTGTATTTTTTTTATCTCATGGAGATGGATATGGAGAAACTCCCAGTCATGAATATTATTGAGTGGAGTCAGTGATGTGCACAGAAAGTAGTCCTGGGAAGACCACTTTACATTACTGTGGTATTATTACACTGTAACCACGTGGGAATAACTCATGTAATTACCTCGTAACCAGATATGTAAGTACAATTAGTTCTATGGTACCTACCCCCGTTTCTTCAGGTCTAAGTAATTGCAAAAGGTGGGGTGAAGAAATGGAAAGTACTTTGTAGTTACATGTAGTGTAATTGCTAGCCGGTTGCGTTTTAATTCAGCAGTTATTCTAATGTAGTAACACTGACCCTAATGTGTAATGACATACCCTGGGTTCTGTGTAACATACTTCCGTCTTCTCAGTTACTCCACACAATATAAGCACTCACGTCATGCTTTCTGGAAATTCACCGCTGACCAACGACAAAAGTGCACAATCGACGCTGCTGTAAGCTGTTAAATGAAAACATTGCTAGACAACTCGAGTAAGATGTTCACTCTGCAATCACACATCAGCAGAATCAAAACCGGGTGCACAGCAGTAGGAGAATGTGTGATCTCCCTCTTCCATTCGTTCCTCGTGTCAAAACAAAGCTTTGGTGTGTGGTTGCAATTTTCACAGGTTGCTCTCCCATTCCTCCCCGCCTCCTACTCTGTCATTAACTGCACATGTAGCTTTCAATTAGATCTTTATCAATCAGGTATTTGTCACTTTTAATGAAACATTATTTCACACCGGGCTTGAGGAGAATCTGCCCTACAGATGTATTTTATTTTAGAATAACCACATCTTCTGTTCATACGAGACACTCCAAATGGTGTGATGTCACTAGAAGAAACAGTCTTATTTGTGGCATGTTATTCAAAATGAGGAACATTAGAGAAGATGAAAAGCAAGAGATACAGCATATCATTTAAAGGAGGCTCATAATTCAGAATATAAAAAAGGCTGTACTCTAACTGAGTATTTGGTACTGTCAGCATGGACATTTCTATTTATAGCACAGAGCCACACAATTGAAAGAAAAACGAACAAAAAAAAATTCCATATCAAGATGGACACCGTTAGAGCTGTTCTGTGAAAAGAGTTTTTAAATCTCAATACTGACAAGCAAATGACCAAATGATACCTTATAAACGACAGACAGAAGAACCCCCCTGGGGTCCACCTCAGCGAGTGCTGGGGGACAGAAGACTGTAGAATGGGCCTCCTGTACAGAGCAGAGCAGCAACACACCACTGTTGAACAGATCTGGATTCAAATAATATTCTAAATCTTTCAAATTCTTTGAGTGTTGGCTGAATACTTCAGCATGCCTGATGTGCCAGTTGGCCGGGGGTTTGCAGCTGTGGGACTTTTATATTGGTCTATTGAGTCAGACAAGCTCAACCAAGCACAGATAAAGTATTTGAAATTATTTCAAATCGTATTTCAACCCATGTCTGCTGTTGCATGTACGCAGCTCAAAGCCTGCTCTGTTGAAGGGTAGAGGAGGGGGGGGGGGGGGGGGGGGGGGGTTGGAGTTTCCTCGTTCAGACCCAGAAGCAGAGCGGGATGTGAATGGCAGCTACCCATCCATCACAATGAAGCAGATGAATGTAGCTGATTTTGGAAGGGGATCCAGGTCTGAGATGCTGTGAGAAAGTAAGGCAGCGCAGATGAAAACAAACAGGGACAAATGAGGAATTAGGAGGAGAATTTCCTCTTTCCCTTCACTTTCCCCACCTTATCCTTCCACAACAGAAGTCCCATTGCATTGGAGAGAATTCGCAGACACCACAGTCCAGACGGGGGAGTAATGCGAGCCTGTTTGAGGAGTATGCAGTGGTATTTTGTTCTGTCTGGCCGTGCAGTGTTGAGCTGATGAGGCAGCGGAGGCCTGACTGGGTCTAGGCACGTCTCTCCCTCTGCTAGTCACTAGAACCTATAGCTCCTGGGTACTGGGTCACAGGAACACATTACCCATGTGTCCCTCTCCTCCCTCCCTCTGCCATGCGATCCAGAGGGGAGTCCACCGGGAGCCCAACAGCATGATGTAAAGATAAAACACAGCACTGGAACACCATTTCTTTCACTTTGAGTTAGAGCCTGGTTCTTATGAGAGGGAGTGGGAAAGGGCTCCATCTTCAGTGACCTGTGTTATTGTATCTAATGTCTTCTACACCCGGGCCAAGGCAGAATACTGATGACAGTCAGTGTTAATCTGTGTCAATATGTGTCAAGCCCTGTATAGCCTCTCTGGGTTAAAGCTGATGTGACAGATACAGAGGGGTATGTCAACAGACATATAATTATAGGGCTGCTATTCTAAATACAATACAATTCCCTGATAGTACTCCATCTGAACTGGTGTAAATGGAACATTTCCACAAAATAGATAATGTGATTGTCAGAAGCCAGTCCAAAACAGTTGGTTCAGCTAGCTACCAGTCTAAAACAGCTGGTTCAGCTAGCTACCAGTCCAAAACAGTTGGTTCAGCTGCTACCAGTCTAAAATAGCTGGTTCAGCTAGCTACCAGTCTAAAACAGCTGGTTCAGTTAGCTACCAGTCTAAAACAGCTGGTTCAGCAAGCTACCAGTCTAAAACAGCTGGTTCAGTTAGCTACCAGTCTAAAACAGCTGGTTCAACTAGCTACCAGTCTAAAACAGCTGGTTCAGCTAGCTACCAGTCTAAAACAGCTGGTTCAGATACCTACCGGTCTAAAAAAAGCTGGTTCAGCTAGCTACCAGTCTAAAACAGCTTGTTCAGTTAGCTACCAGTCTAAAACAGCCGGTTCAGTTAGCTACCAGTCTAAAACAGCTGGGTCAGCTAGCTACCAGTCTAAACAGCTGGTTCAGCTAGCTACAAGTCTAAAACAACTGGGTCAGCTAGCTACCAGTCTAAACAGCTGGTTCAGCTAGCTACCAGTCTAAAACAGCTGGTTCAGTTAGCTACCAGTCTAAAACAGCTTGCTCAGTTAGCTACCAGTCTAAAACAGCTGGTTCAGTTGGCTACCAGTCTAAACAGCTGGTTCAGCTAGCTACCAGTCTAAAACAGCTGGGTCAGCTAGCTACCAGTCTAAACAGCTGGTTCAGCTAGCTACCAGTCTAAAACAGCTGGTTCAGTTAGCTACCAGTCTAAAACAGCTGGTTCAGCTAAAAACCAGTCTAAAACAGCTGAATCAGTTAGCTACCAGTCTAAAACAGCTGGTTCAGCTAGCTACCAATCTAAAACAGCTGGTTCCGCTAGCTACCAGTCTAAAACATTTGGTTCAGCTAGCTACCAGTCTAAAACAGCTGGTTCAGTTAGCTACCAGTCTAAAACAGCTGGTTTAGCAAGCTACCAGTCTAAAACAGCTGGTTCAGTTAGCTACCAGTCTAAAACAGCTGGTTCAACTAGCTACCAGTCTAAAACAGCTGGTTCAGCTAGCTACCAGTCTAAAACAGCTGGTTCAGCTACCTACCGGTCTAAAAAAGCTGGTTCAGCTAGCTACCAGTCTAAAACAGCTTGTTCAGTTAGCTACCAGTCTAAAACAGCTGGGTCAGTTAGCTACCAGTCTAAAACAGCTGGGTCAGCTAGCTACCAGTCTAAACAGCTGGTTCAGCTAGCTAACAGTCTAAAACAGCTGGTTCAGCTGGCTACCAGTCTAAACAGCTGGTTCAGCTAGCTACCAGTCTAAAACAGCTGGTTCAGTTAGCTACCAGTCTAAAACAGCTGGTTCAGCTAAAAACCAGACTAAAACAGCTGGTTCAGTTAGCTACCAGTCTAAAACAGCTGGTTCAGTTAGCTACCAGTCTAAAACAGCGGGTTCAGCTAGCTACCAGTCTAAAACATTTGGTTCAGCTAGCTACCAGTCTACAACAGCTGGTTCAGTTAGCTACCAGTCTAAAACAGCTGGTTCAGTTAGCTACCAGTCTAAAACAGCTGGTTCAGTTAGCTACCAGTCTAAAACAGCTGGTTCAGTTATCTACCAGTCTAAAACAGCTGGTTCAGCTAGCTACCAGTCTAAAACAGCTGGTTCAGTTAGCTACCAGTCTAAAACAGCTGAATCAGTTAGCTACCAGTCTAACAAAGCTGGTTCAGCAAGCTACCAGTCTAAAACAGCTAGTTCCGCTAGCTACCAGTCTAAAACATTTGGTTCAGCTAGCTACCAGTCTAAAACAGCTGGTTCAGTTAGCTACCAGTCTAAAACAGCTGGTTCAGCTAGCAACCAGTCTAAAACAGCTGGTTCAGCTAGCTTCCAGTCTAAAACAGCTGGTTCAGTTAGCTACCAGTCTAAAACAGCTGGTTCAGCTAGCTACCAGTCTAAAACATTTGGTTAAGCTAGCTACCAGTCTAAAACAGCTGGTTCAGCTAGCTACCAGTCTATAACAGCTGGATCAGCTAGCTACCAGTCTAAAACAGCTGGTTCAGCTAGCTACAAGTCCAAAATAGCTGGTTCAGCTAGCTACCAGTCTAAAACAGCTGGTTCAGTTATCTGCCAGTCTAAAACATTTGGTTCAGCTAGCTACCAGTCTAAAACAGCTGGTTCAGTTAGCTACCAGTCTAAAACAGCTGGATCAGTTAGCTACCAGTCTAAAACAGCTGGTTCAGCTAGCTACCAGTCTAAAACAGCTGGTTCAGCTAGCTACCAGTCTAAAACAGCTGGATCAGCTAGCTACCAGTCTAAAACAGCTGGTTCAGCTAGCTACAAGTCCAAAATAGCTGGTTCAGCTAGCTACCAGTCTAAAACAGCTGGTTCAGTTATCTGCCAGTCTAAAACATTTGGTTCAGCCAGCTACCAGTCTAAAACAGCTGGTTCAGTTAGCTACCAGTCTAAAACAGCTGGTTCAGTTAGCTACCAGTCTAAAACAGCTGGGTCAGCTAGCTACCAGTCTAAAACAGCTGGTTCAGTTAGCTACCAGTCTAAAACAGCTGGGTCAGCTAGCTACCAGTCTAAACAGCTGGTTCAGCTAGCTACCAGTCTAAAACAGCTGGGTGAGCTAGCTACCAGTCTAAACAGCTGGTTCAGTTATCTACCAGTCTAAAAAAGCTGGTTCAGCTAGCTACCAGTCTAAAACAGCTTGTTCAGTTAGCTACCAGTCTAAAACAGCTGGTTCAGTTAGCTACCAGTCTAAAACAGCTGGTTCAGCTAGCTACCAGTCTAAAACAGCTGGGTAAGCTAGCTACCAGTCTAAACAGCTGGTTCAGCTAGCTACCAGTCTAAAACAGCTGGGTCAGCTAGCTACCAGTCTAAACAGCTGGTTCAGCTAGCTACCAGTCTAAAACAGCTAGTTCAGTTAGCTACCAGTCTAAAACAGCTGGTTCAGCTAAAAACCAGTCTAAAACAGCTGGTTCAGTTAGCTACCAGTCTAAAACAGCTGGTTCAGTTAGCTACCAGTCTAAAACAGCGGGTTCAGCTAGCTACCAGTCTAAAACATTTGGTTCAGCTAGCTACCAGTCTACAACAGCTGGTTCAGTTAGCTACCAGTCTAAAACAGCTGGTTCAGTTATCTACCAGTCTAAAACAGCTGGTTCAGCTAGCTACGAGTCTAAAACAGCTGGTTCAGTTAGCTACCAGTCTAAAACAGCTGAATCAGTTAGCTACCAGTCTAAAACAGCTGGTTCAGTTAGCTACCAGTCTAAAACAGCTGGATCAGTTAGCTACCAGTCTAAAACAGCTGGTTCAGCTAGCTACCAGTCTAAAACAGCTGGTTCAGTTATCTGCCAGTCTAAAACATTTGGTTCAGCTAGCTACCAGTCTAAAACAGCTGGTTCAGTTAGCTACCAGTCTAAAACAGCTGGATCAGTTAGCTACCAGTCTAAAACAGCTGGTTCAGCTAGCTACCAGTCTAAAACAGCTGGTTCAGCTAGCTACCAGTCTAAAACAGCTGGTTCAGCTAGCTACCAGTCTAAAACAGCTGGTTCAGTTAGCTACCAGTCTAAAACAGCTGGTTTAGCAAGCTACCAGTCTAAAACAGCTGGTTCTGTTAGCTACCAGTCTAAAACAGCTGGTTCAACTAGCTACCAGTCTAAAACAGCTGGTTCAGCTAGCTACCAGTCTAAAACAGCTGGTTCAGCTACCTACCGGTCTAAAAAGGCTTGTTCAGCTAGCTACCAGTCTAAAACAGCTTGTTCAGTTAGCTACCAGTTTAAAACAGCTGGTTCAGTTAGCTACCAGTCTAAAACAGCTGGGTCAGCTAGCTGAACCAGTCTAAACAGCTGGTTCAGCTAGCTACCAGTCTAAAACAGCTGGTTCAGCTAGCTACCAGTCTAAACAGCTGGTTCAGCTAGCTACCAGTCTAAAACAGCTGGTTCAGTTAGCTACCAGTCTAAAACAGCTGGTTCAGCTAAAAACCAGACTAAAACAGCTGGTTCAGTTAGCTACCAGTCTAAAACAGCTGGTTCAGTTAGCTACCAGTCTAAAACAGCGGGTTCAGCTAGCTACCAGTCTAAAACATTTGGTTCAGCTAGCTACCAGTCTACAACAGCTGGTTCAGTTAGCTACCAGTCTAAAACAGCTGGTTCAGTTATCTACCAGTCTAAAACAGCTGGTTCAGCTAGCTACCGGTCTAAAACAGCTGGTTCAGTTAGCTACCAGTCTAAAACAGCTGAATCAGTTAGCTACCAGTCTAAAACAGCTGGTTCAGCTAGCTACCAGTCTAAAACAGCTAGTTCCGCTAGCTACCAGTCTAAAACATTTGGTTCAGCTAGCTACCAGTCTAAAACAGCTGGTTCAATTAGCTACCAGTCTAAAACAGCTGGTTCAGCTAGCAACCAGTCTAAAACAGCTGGTTCAGCTAGCTTCCAGTCTAAAACAGCTGGTTCAGTTAGCTACCAGTCTAAAACAGCTGGTTCAGCTAGCTACCAGTCTAAAACATTTTGTTAAGCTAGCTACCAGTCTAAAACAGCTGGTTCAGCTAGCTACCAGTCTAAAACAGCTGGATCAGCTAGCTACCAGTCTAAAACAGCTGGTTCAGCTAGCTACAAGTCCAAAATAGCTGGTTCAGCTAGCTACCAGTCTAAAACAGCTGGTTCAGTTATCTGCCAGTCTAAAACATTTGGTTCAGCTAGCTACCAGTCTAAAACAGCTGGTTCAGTTAGCTACCAGTCTAAAACAGCTGGATCAGTTAGCTACCAGTCTAAAACAGCTGGTTCAGCTAGCTACCAGTCTAAAACAGCTGGTTCAGTTAGCTACCAGTCTAAAACAGCTGGGTCAGCTAGCTACCAGTCTAAACAGCTGGTTCAGCTAGCTACCAGTCTAAAACAGCTGGGTGAGCTAGCTACCAGTCTAAACAGCTTGTTCAGCTAGCTACCAGTCTAAAACAGCTGGTTCAGTTAGCTACCAGTCTAAAACAGCTGGTTCAGCTAAAAACCAGTCTAAAACAGCTGGTTCAGTTAGCTACCAGTCTAAAACAGCTGGTTCAGTTAGCTACCAGTCTAAAACAGCGGGTTCAGCTAGCTACCAGTCTAAAACATTTGGTTCAGCTAGCTACCAGTCTACAACAGCTGGTTCAGTTAGCTACCAGTCTAAAACAGCTGGATCAGCTAGCTACCAGTCTAAAACAGCTGGTTCAGTTAGCTACCAGTCTAAAACAGCTGGTTCAGTTATCTAGCAGTCTAAAACAGCTGGTTCAGCTAGCTACCAGTCTAAAACAGCTGGTTCAGTTAGCTACCAGTCTAAAACAGCTGAATCAGTTAGCTACCAGTCTAAAACAGCTGGTTCAGCTAGCTACCAGTCTAAAACAGCTGGTTCCGCTAGCTACCAGTCTAAAACATTTGGTTCAGCTAGCTACCAGTCTAAAGCAGCTGGTTCAGTTAGCTACCAGTCTAAAACAGCTGGTTCAGCTAGCTACCAGTCTAAAACAGCTGGTTCAGCTAGCTACCAGTCTAAAACAGCTGGTTCAGTTAGCTACCAGTCTAAAACAGCTGGTTCAGCAAGCTACCAGTCTAAAACAGCTGGTTCAGTTAGCTACCAGTCTAAAACAGCTGGTTCAACTAGCTACCAGTCTAAAACAGCTGGTTCAGCTAGCTACCAGTCTAAAACAGCTGGTTCAGCTACCTACCGGTTTAAAAAAGCTGGTTCAGCTAGCTACCAGTCTAAAACAGCTTGTTCAGTTAGCTACCAGTCTAAAACAGCTGGTTCAGTTAGCTACCAGTCTAAAACAGCTGGGTCAGCTAGCTACCAGTCTAAACAGCTGGTTCAGCTCGCTACCAGTCTAAAACAGCTGGGTCAGCTAGCTACCAGTCTAAACAGCTGGTTCAGCTAGCTACCAGTCTAAAACAGCTGGTTCAGTTAGCTACCAGTCTAAAACAGCTGGTTCAGCTAAAAACCAGTCTAAAACAGCTGGTTCAGTTAGCTACCAGTCTAAAACAGCTGGTTCAGTTGGCTACCAGTCTAAAACAGCGGGTTCAGCTAGCTACCAGTCTAAAACATTTGGTTCAGCTAGCTACCAGTCTACAACAGCTGGTTCAGTTAGCTACCAGTCTAAAACAGCTGGTTCAGCTAGCTACCAGTCTAAAACAGCTGGTTCAGCTAGCTACCAGTCTACAACAGCTGGTTCAGTTATCTACCAGTCTAAAACAGCTGGTTCAGCTAGCTACCAGTCTAAAACAGCTGGTTCAGTTAGCTACCAGTCTAAAACAGCTGAATCAGTTAGCTACCAGTCTAAAACAGCTGGTTCAGCTAGCTACCAGTCTAAAACAGCTAGTTCTGCTAGCTAAAAGTCTAAAACATTTGGTTCAGCTAGCTACCAGTCTAAAACAGCTGGTTCAGTTAGCTACCAGTCTAAAACAGCTGGTTCAGCTAGCAACCAGTCTAAAACAGCTGGTTCAGCTAGCTTCCAGTCTAAAACAGCTGGTTCAGTTAGCTACCAGTCTAAAACAGCTGGTTCAGCTAGCTACCAGTCTAAAACATTTGGTTAAGCTAGCTACCAGTCTAAAACAGCTGGTTCAGCTAGCTACCAGTCTAAAACAGCTGGATCAGCTAGCTACCAGTCTAAAACAGCTGGTTCAGCTAGCTACAAGTCCAAAATAGCTGGTTCAGCTAGCTACCAGTCTAAAACAGCTGGTTCAGTTATCTGCCAGTCTAAAACATTTGGTTCAGCTAGCTACCAGTCTAAAACAGCTGGTTCAGTTAGCTACCAGTCTAAAACAGCTGGTTCAGTTATCTACCAGTCTAAAACAGCTGGTTCAGCTAGCTACCAGTCTAAAACAGCTGGTTCAGCTAGCTACCAGTCTAAAACAGATGGATCAGCTAGCTACCAGTCTAAAACAGCCGGTTCAGCTAGCTACAAGTCCAAAATAGCTGGTTCAGCTAGCTACCAGTCTAAAACAGCTGGTTCAGTTATCTGCCAGTCTAAAACATTTGGTTCAGCTAGCTACCAGTCTAAAACAGCTGGTTCAGTTAGCTACCAGTCTAAAACAGCTGGTTCAGCTTGCAACCAGTCTAAAACAGCTGGTTCAGCTAGCTTCCAGTCTAAAACAGCTGGTTCAGTTAGCTACCAGTCTAAAACAGCTGGTTCAGCTAGCTACCAGTCTAAAACATTTGGTTAAGCTAGCTACCAGTCTAAAATAGCTGGTTCAGCTAGCTACCAGTCTAAAACAGCTGGATCAGCTAGCTACCAGTCTAAAACAGCTGGTTCAGCTAGCTACAAGTCCAAAATAGCTAGTTCAGCTAGCTACCAGTCTAAAATAGCTGGTTCAGTTATCTGCCAGTCTAAAACATTTGGTTCAGCTAGCTACCAGTCTAAAACAGCTGGTTCAGTTAGCTACCAGTCTAAAACAGCTGGTTCAGTTATCTAGCAGTCTAAAACAGCTGGTTCAGCTAGCTACCAGTCTAAAACAGCTGGTTCAGTTAGCTACCAGTCTAAAACAGCTGAATCAGTTAGCTACCAGTCTAAAACAGCTGGTTCAGCTAGCTACCAGTCTAAAACAGCTGGTTCCGCTAGCTACCAGTCTAAAACATTTGGTTCAGCTAACTACCAGTCTAAAGCAGCTGGTTCAGTTAGCTACCAGTCTAAAACAGCTGGTTCAGCTAGCTACCAGTCTAAAACAGCTGGTTCAGCTAGCTACCAGTCTAAAACAGCTGGTTCAGTTAGCTACCAGTCTAAAACAGCTGGTTCAGCAAGCTACCAGTCTAAAACAGCTGGTTCAGTTAGCTACCAGTCTAAAACAGCTGGTTCAACTAGCTACCAGTCTAAAACAGCTGGTTCAGCTAGCTACCAGTCTAAAACAGCTGGTTCAGCTACCTACCGGTTTAAAAAAGCTGGTTCAGCTAGCTACCAGTCTAAAACAGCTTGTTCAGTTAGCTACCAGTCTAAAACAGCTGGTTCAGTTAGCTACCAGTCTAAAACAGCTGGGTCAGCTAGCTACCAGTCTAAACAGCTGGGTCAGCTAGCTACCAGTCTAAAACAGCTGGGTCAGCTAGCTACCAGTCTAAACAGCTGGTTCAGCTAGCTACCAGTCTAAAACAGCTGGTTCAGTTAGCTACCAGTCTAAAACAGCTGGTTCAGCTAAAAACCAGTCTAAAACAGCTGGTTCAGTTAGCTACCAGTCTAAAACAGCTGGGTCAGCTAGCTACCAGTCTAAACAGCTGGTTCAGCTAGCTACCAGTCTAAAACAGCTGGGTGAGCTAGCTACCAGTCTAAACAGCTGGTTCAGTTATCTACCAGTCTAAAAAAGCTGGTTCAGCTAGCTACCAGTCTAAAACAGCTTGTTCAGTTAGCTACCAGTCTAAAACAGCTGGTTCAGTTAGCTACCAGTCTAAAACAGCTGGTTCAGCTAGCTACCAGTCTAAAACAGCTGGGTAAGCTAGCTACCAGTCTAAACAGCTGGTTCAGCTAGCTACCAGTCTAAAACAGCTGGGTCAGCTAGCTACCAGTCTAAACAGCTGGTTCAGCTAGCTACCAGTCTAAAACAGCTAGTTCAGTTAGCTACCAGTCTAAAACAGCTGGTTCAGCTAAAAACCAGTCTAAAACAGCTGGTTCAGTTAGCTACCAGTCTAAAACAGCTGGTTCAGTTAGCTACCAGTCTAAAACAGCGGGTTCAGCTAGCTACCAGTCTAAAACATTTGGTTCAGCTAGCTACCAGTCTACAACAGCTGGTTCAGTTAGCTACCAGTCTAAAACAGCTGGTTCAGTTATCTACCAGTCTAAAACAGCTGGTTCAGCTAGCTACGAGTCTAAAACAGCTGGTTCAGTTAGCTACCAGTCTAAAACAGCTGAATCAGTTAGCTACCAGTCTAAAACAGCTGGTTCAGTTAGCTACCAGTCTAAAACAGCTGGATCAGTTAGCTACCAGTCTAAAACAGCTGGTTCAGCTAGCTACCAGTCTAAAACAGCTGGTTCAGTTATCTGCCAGTCTAAAACATTTGGTTCAGCTAGCTACCAGTCTAAAACAGCTGGTTCAGTTAGCTACCAGTCTAAAACAGCTGGATCAGTTAGCTACCAGTCTAAAACAGCTGGTTCAGCTAGCTACCAGTCTAAAACAGCTGGTTCAGCTAGCTACCAGTCTAAAACAGCTGGTTCAGCTAGCTACCAGTCTAAAACAGCTGGTTCAGTTAGCTACCAGTCTAAAACAGCTGGTTTAGCAAGCTACCAGTCTAAAACAGCTGGTTCTGTTAGCTACCAGTCTAAAACAGCTGGTTCAACTAGCTACCAGTCTAAAACAGCTGGTTCAGCTAGCTACCAGTCTAAAACAGCTGGTTCAGCTACCTACCGGTCTAAAAAGGCTTGTTCAGCTAGCTACCAGTCTAAAACAGCTTGTTCAGTTAGCTACCAGTCTAAAACAGCTGGTTCAGTTAGCTACCAGTCTAAAACAGCTGGGTCAGCTAGCTGAACCAGTCTAAACAGCTGGTTCAGTTAGCTAACAGTCTAAAACAGCTGGTTCAGCTAAAAACCAGACTAAAACAGCTGGTTCAGTTAGCTACCAGTCTAAAACAGCTGGTTCAGTTAGCTACCAGTCTAAAACAGCGGGTTCAGCTAGCTACCAGTCTAAAACATTTGGTTCAGCTAGCTACCAGTCTACAACAGCTGGTTCAGTTAGCTACCAGTCTAAAACAGCTGGTTCAGTTATCTACCAGTCTAAAACAGCTGGTTCAGCTAGCTACCGGTCTAAAACAGCTGGTTCAGTTAGCTACCAGTCTAAAACAGCTGAATCAGTTAGCTACCAGTCTAAAACAGCTGGTTCAGCTAGCTACCAGTCTAAAACAGCTAGTTCCGCTAGCTACCAGTCTAAAACATTTGGTTCAGCTAGCTACCAGTCTAAAACAGCTGGTTCAGTTAGCTACCAGTCTAAAACAGCTGGTTCAGCTAGCAACCAGTCTAAAACAGCTGGTTCAGCTAGCTTCCAGTCTAAAACAGCTGGTTCAGTTAGCTACCAGTCTAAAACAGCTGGTTCAGCTAGCTACCAGTCTAAAACATTTTGTTAAGCTAGCTACCAGTCTAAAACAGCTGGTTCAGCTAGCTACCAGTCTAAAACAGCTGGGTCAGCTAGCTACCAGTCTAAACAGCTGGTTCAGCTAGCTACCAGTCTAAAACAGCTAGTTCAGTTAGCTACCAGTCTAAAACAGCTGGTTCAGCTAAAAACCAGTCTAAAACAGCTGGTTCAGTTAGCTACCAGTCTAAAACAGCTGGTTCAGTTAGCTACCAGTCTAAAACAGCGGGTTCAGCTAGCTACCAGTCTAAAACATTTGGTTCAGCTAGCTACCAGTCTACAACAGCTGGTTCAGTTAGCTACCAGTCTAAAACAGCTGGTTCAGTTATCTACCAGTCTAAAACAGCTGGTTCAGCTAGCTACGAGTCTAAAACAGCTGGTTCAGTTAGCTACCAGTCTAAAACAGCTGAATCAGTTAGCTACCAGTCTAAAACAGCTGGTTCAGTTAGCTACCAGTCTAAAACAGCTGGTTCAGTTAGCTACCAGTCTAAAACAGCTGGTTCAGCTAGCTACCAGTCTAAAACATTTTGTTAAGCTAGCTACCAGTCTAAAACAGCTGGTTCAGCTAGCTACCAGTCTAAAACAGCTGGGTCAGCTAGCTACCAGTCTAAACAGCTGGTTCAGCTAGCTACCAGTCTAAAACAGCTAGTTCAGTTAGCTACCAGTCTAAAACAGCTGGTTCAGCTAAAAACCAGTCTAAAACAGCTGGTTCAGTTAGCTACCAGTCTAAAACAGCTGGTTCAGTTAGCTACCAGTCTAAAACAGCGGGTTCAGCTAGCTACCAGTCTAAAACATTTGGTTCAGCTAGCTACCAGTCTACAACAGCTGGTTCAGTTAGCTACCAGTCTAAAACAGCTGGTTCAGTTATCTACCAGTCTAAAACAGCTGGTTCAGCTAGCTACGAGTCTAAAACAGCTGGTTCAGTTAGCTACCAGTCTAAAACAGCTGAATCAGTTAGCTACCAGTCTAAAACAGCTGGTTCAGTTAGCTACCAGTCTAAAACAGCTGGATCAGTTAGCTACCAGTCTAAAACAGCTGGTTCAGCTAGCTACCAGTCTAAAACAGCTGGTTCAGTTATCTGCCAGTCTAAAACATTTGGTTCAGCTAGCTACCAGTCTAAAACAGCTGGTTCAGTTAGCTACCAGTCTAAAACAGCTGGATCAGTTAGCTACCAGTCTAAAACAGCTGGTTCAGCTAGCTACCAGTCTAAAACAGCTGGTTCAGCTAGCTACCAGTCTAAAACAGCTGGTTCAGCTAGCTACCAGTCTAAAACAGCTGGTTCAGTTAGCTACCAGTCTAAAACAGCTGGTTTAGCAAGCTACCAGTCTAAAACAGCTGGTTCTGTTAGCTACCAGTCTAAAACAGCTGGTTCAACTAGCTACCAGTCTAAAACAGCTGGTTCAGCTAGCTACCAGTCTAAAACAGCTGGTTCAGCTACCTACCGGTCTAAAAAGGCTTGTTCAGCTAGCTACCAGTCTAAAACAGCTTGTTCAGTTAGCTACCAGTCTAAAACAGCTGGTTCAGTTAGCTACCAGTCTAAAACAGCTGGGTCAGCTAGCTGAACCAGTCTAAACAGCTGGTTCAGTTAGCTAACAGTCTAAAACAGCTGGTTCAGCTAAAAACCAGACTAAAACAGCTGGTTCAGTTAGCTACCAGTCTAAAACAGCTGGTTCAGTTAGCTACCAGTCTAAAACAGCGGGTTCAGCTAGCTACCAGTCTAAAACATTTGGTTCAGCTAGCTACCAGTCTACAACAGCTGGTTCAGTTAGCTACCAGTCTAAAACAGCTGGTTCAGTTATCTACCAGTCTAAAACAGCTGGTTCAGCTAGCTACCGGTCTAAAACAGCTGGTTCAGTTAGCTACCAGTCTAAAACAGCTGAATCAGTTAGCTACCAGTCTAAAACAGCTGGTTCAGCTAGCTACCAGTCTAAAACAGCTAGTTCCGCTAGCTACCAGTCTAAAACATTTGGTTCAGCTAGCTACCAGTCTAAAACAGCTGGTTCAGTTAGCTACCAGTCTAAAACAGCTGGTTCAGCTAGCAACCAGTCTAAAACAGCTGGTTCAGCTAGCTTCCAGTCTAAAACAGCTGGTTCAGTTAGCTACCAGTCTAAAACAGCTGGTTCAGCTAGCTACCAGTCTAAAACATTTTGTTAAGCTAGCTACCAGTCTAAAACAGCTGGTTCAGCTAGCTACCAGTCTAAAACAGCTGGATCAGCTAGCTACCAGTCTAAAACAGCTGGTTCAGCTAGCTACAAGTCCAAAATAGCTGGTTCAGCTAGCTACCAGTCTAAAACAGCTGGTTCAGTTATCTGCCAGTCTAAAACATTTGGTTCAGCTAGCTACCAGTCTAAAACAGCTGGTTCAGTTAGCTACCAGTCTAAAACAGCTGGATCAGTTAGCTACCAGTCTAAAACAGCTGGTTCAGCTAGCTACCAGTCTAAAACAGCTGGTTCAGTTAGCTACCAGTCTAAAACAGCTGGGTCAGCTAGCTACCAGTCTAAACAGCTGGTTCAGCTAGCTACCAGTCTAAAACAGCTGGGTGAGCTAGCTACCAGTCTAAACAGCTTGTTCAGCTAGCTACCAGTCTAAAACAGCTGGTTCAGTTAGCTACCAGTCTAAAACAGCTGGTTCAGCTAAAAACCAGTCTAAAACAGCTGGTTCAGTTAGCTACCAGTCTAAAACAGCTGGTTCAGTTAGCTACCAGTCTAAAACAGCGGGTTCAGCTAGCTACCAGTCTAAAACATTTGGTTCAGCTAGCTACCAGTCTACAACAGCTGGTTCAGTTAGCTACCAGTCTAAAACAGCTGGATCAGCTAGCTACCAGTCTAAAACAGCTGGTTCAGTTAGCTACCAGTCTAAAACAGCTGGTTCAGTTATCTAGCAGTCTAAAACAGCTGGTTCAGCTAGCTACCAGTCTAAAACAGCTGGTTCAGTTAGCTACCAGTCTAAAACAGCTGAATCAGTTAGCTACCAGTCTAAAACAGCTGGTTCAGCTAGCTACCAGTCTAAAACAGCTGGTTCCGCTAGCTACCAGTCTAAAACATTTGGTTCAGCTAGCTACCAGTCTAAAGCAGCTGGTTCAGTTAGCTACCAGTCTAAAACAGCTGGTTCAGCTAGCTACCAGTCTAAAACAGCTGGTTCAGCTAGCTACCAGTCTAAAACAGCTGGTTCAGTTAGCTACCAGTCTAAAACAGCTGGTTCAGCAAGCTACCAGTCTAAAACAGCTGGTTCAGTTAGCTACCAGTCTAAAACAGCTGGTTCAACTAGCTACCAGTCTAAAACAGCTGGTTCAGCTAGCTACCAGTCTAAAACAGCTGGTTCAGCTACCTACCGGTTTAAAAAAGCTGGTTCAGCTAGCTACCAGTCTAAAACAGCTTGTTCAGTTAGCTACCAGTCTAAAACAGCTGGTTCAGTTAGCGACCAGTCTAAAACAGCTGGGTCAGCTAGCTACCAGTCTAAACAGCTGGTTCAGCTCGCTACCAGTCTAAAACAGCTGGGTCAGCTAGCTACCAGTCTAAACAGCTGGTTCAGCTAGCTACCAGTCTAAAACAGCTGGTTCAGTTAGCTACCAGTCTAAAACAGCTGGTTCAGCTAAAAACCAGTCTAAAACAGCTGGTTCAGTTAGCTACCAGTCTAAAACAGCTGGTTCAGTTAGCTACCAGTCTAAAACAGCGGGTTCAGCTAGCTACCAGTCTAAAACATTTGGTTCAGCTAGCTACCAGTCTACAACAGCTGGTTCAGTTAGCTACCAGTCTAAAACAGCTGGTTCAGCTAGCTACCAGTCTAAAACAGCTGGTTCAGCTAGCTACCAGTCTACAACAGCTGGTTCAGTTATCTACCAGTCTAAAACAGCTGGTTCAGCTAGCTACCAGTCTAAAACAGCTGGTTCAGTTAGCTACCAGTCTAAAACAGCTGAATCAGTTAGCTACCAGTCTAAAACAGCTGGTTCAGCTAGCTACCAGTCTAAAACAGCTAGTTCTGCTAGCTAAAAGTCTAAAACATTTGGTTCAGCTAGCTACCAGTCTAAAACAGCTGGTTCAGTTAGCTACCAGTCTAAAACAGCTGGTTCAGCTAGCAACCAGTCTAAAACAGCTGGTTCAGCTAGCTTCCAGTCTAAAACAGCTGGTTCAGTTAGCTACCAGTCTAAAACAGCTGGTTCAGCTAGCTACCAGTCTAAAACATTTGGTTAAGCTAGCTACCAGTCTAAAACAGCTGGTTCAGCTAGCTACCAGTCTAAAACAGCTGGATCAGCTAGCTACCAGTCTAAAACAGCTGGTTCAGCTAGCTACAAGTCCAAAATAGCTGGTTCAGCTAGCTACCAGTCTAAAACAGCTGGTTCAGTTATCTGCCAGTCTAAAACATTTGGTTCAGCTAGCTACCAGTCTAAAACAGCTGGTTCAGTTAGCTACCAGTCTAAAACAGCTGGTTCAGTTATCTACCAGTCTAAAACAGCTGGTTCAGCTAGCTACCAGTATAAAACAGCTGGTTCAGCTAGCTACCAGTCTAAAACAGATGGATCAGCTAGCTACCAGTCTAAAACAGCCGGTTCAGCTAGCTACAAGTCCAAAATAGCTGGTTCAGCTAGCTACCAGTCTAAAACAGCTGGTTCAGTTATCTGCCAGTCTAAAACATTTGGTTCAGCTAGCTACCAGTCTAAAACAGCTGGTTCAGTTAGCTACCAGTCTAAAACAGCTGGTTCAGCTTGCAACCAGTCTAAAACAGCTGGTTCAGCTAGCTTCCAGTCTAAAACAGCTGGTTCAGTTAGCTACCAGTCTAAAACAGCTGGTTCAGCTAGCTACCAGTCTAAAACATTTGGTTAAGCTAGCTACCAGTCTAAAATAGCTGGTTCAGCTAGCTACCAGTCTAAAACAGCTGGATCAGCTAGCTACCAGTCTAAAACAGCTGGTTCAGCTAGCTACAAGTCCAAAATAGCTAGTTCAGCTAGCTACCAGTCTAAAATAGCTGGTTCAGTTATCTGCCAGTCTAAAACATTTGGTTCAGCTAGCTACCAGTCTAAAACAGCTGGTTCAGTTAGCTACCAGTCTAAAACAGCTGGTTCAGTTATCTAGCAGTCTAAAACAGCTGGTTCAGCTAGCTACCAGTCTAAAACAGCTGGTTCAGTTAGCTACCAGTCTAAAACAGCTGAATCAGTTAGCTACCAGTCTAAAACAGCTGGTTCAGCTAGCTACCAGTCTAAAACAGCTGGTTCCGCTAGCTACCAGTCTAAAACATTTGGTTCAGCTAACTACCAGTCTAAAGCAGCTGGTTCAGTTAGCTACCAGTCTAAAACAGCTGGTTCAGCTAGCTACCAGTCTAAAACAGCTGGTTCAGCTAGCTACCAGTCTAAAACAGCTGGTTCAGTTAGCTACCAGTCTAAAACAGCTGGTTCAGCAAGCTACCAGTCTAAAACAGCTGGTTCAGTTAGCTACCAGTCTAAAACAGCTGGTTCAACTAGCTACCAGTCTAAAACAGCTGGTTCAGCTAGCTACCAGTCTAAAACAGCTGGTTCAGCTACCTACCGGTTTAAAAAAGCTGGTTCAGCTAGCTACCAGTCTAAAACAGCTTGTTCAGTTAGCTACCAGTCTAAAACAGCTGGTTCAGTTAGCTACCAGTCTAAAACAGCTGGGTCAGCTAGCTACCAGTCTAAACAGCTGGGTCAGCTAGCTACCAGTCTAAAACAGCTGGGTCAGCAAGCTACCAGTCTAAACAGCTGGTTCAGCTAGCTACCAGTCTAAAACAGCTGGTTCAGTTAGCTACCAGTCTAAAACAGCTGGTTCAGCTAAAAACCAGTCTAAAACAGCTGGTTCAGTTAGCTACCAGTCTAAAACAGCTGGTTCAGTTAGCTACCAGTCTAAAACAGCGGGTTCAGCTAGCTACCAGTCTAAAACATTTGGTTCAGCTAGCTACCAGTCTACAACAGCTGGTTCAGTTAGCTACCAGTCTAAAACAGCTGGTTCAGTTATCTACCAGTCTAAAACAGCTGGTTCAGCTAGCTACCAGTCTAAAACAGCTGGTTCAGTTAGCTACCAGTCTAAAACAGCTGAATCAGTTAGCTACCAGTCTAAAACAGCTGGTTCAGCTAGCTACCAGTCTAAAACAGCTGGTTCCGCTAGCTAAAAGTCTAAAACATTTGGTTCAGATAGCTACCAGTCTAAAACAGCTGGTTCAGTTAGCTACCAGTCTAAAACAGCTGGTTCAGCTAGCTACCAGTCTAAAACATTTGGTTAAGCTAGCTACCAGTCTAAAACAGCTGGTTCAGCTAGCTACAAGTCCAAAATAGCTGGCTCAGCTAGCTACCAGTCTAAAACAGCTGGTTCAGTTATCTGCCAGTCTAAAACATTTGGTTCAGCTAGCTACCAGTCTAAAACAGCTGGTTCAGTTAGCTACCAGTCTAAAACAGCTGGTTCAGCTAGCTACCAGTCTAAAACAGCTGGTTCAGCTAGCTACCAGTCTAAAACAGCTGGTTCAGCTAGCTACCAGTCTAAAACAGATGGATCAGCTAGCTACCAGTCTAAAACAGCCGGTTCAGCTAGCTACAAGTCCAAAATAGCTGGTTCAGCTAGCTACCAGTCTAAAACAGCTGGTTCAGTTATCTGCCAGTCTAAAACATTTGGTTCAGCTAGCTACCAGTCTAAAACAGCTGGTTCAGTTAGCTACCAGTCTAAAACAGCTGGTTCAGCTTGCAACCAGTCTAAAACAGCTGGTTCAGCTAGCTTCTAGTCTAAAACAGCTGGTTCAGTTAGCTACCAGTCTAAAACAGCTGGTTCAGCTAGCTACCAGTCTAAAACATTTGGTTAAGCTAGCTACCAGTCTAAAATAGCTGGTTCAGCTAGCTACCAGTCTAAAACAGCTGGATCAGCTAGCTACCAGTCTAAAACAGCTGGTTCAGCTAGCTACAAGTCCAAAATAGCTAGTTCAGCTAGCTACCAGTCTAAAATAGCTGGTTCAGTTATCCGCCAGTCTAAAACATTTGGTTCAGCTAGCTACCAGTCTAAAACAGCTGGTTCAGTTAGCTACCAGTCTAAAACAGCTGGTTCAGTTATCTAGCAGTCTAAAACAGCTGGTTCAGCTAGCTACCAGTCCAAAACAGCTGGTTCAGTTAGCTACCAGTCTAAAACAGCTGAATCAGTTAGCTACCAGTCTAAAACAGCTGGTTCAGCTAGCTACCAGTCTAAAACAGCTGGTTCCGCTAGCTACCATTCTAAAACATTTGGTTCAGCTAGCTACCAGTCTAAAGCAGCTGATTCAGTTAGCTACCAGTCTAAAACAGCTGGTTCAGCTAGCTACCAGTCTAAAACAGCTGGTTCAGCTAGCTACCAGTCTAAAACAGCTGGTTCAGTTAGCTACCAGTCTAAAACAGCTGGTTCAGCAAGCTACCAGTCTAAAACAGCTGGTTCAGTTAGCTACCAGTCTAAAACAGCTGGTTCAACTAGCTACCAGTCTAAAACAGCTGGTTCAGCTAGCTACCAGTCTAAAACAGCTGGTTCAGCTACCTACCGGTTTAAAAAAGCTGGTTCAGCTAGCTACCAGTCTAAAACAGCTTGTTCAGTTAGCTACCAGTCTAAAACAGCTGGTTCAGTTAGCTACCAGTCTAAAACAGCTGGGTCAGCTAGCTACCAGTCTAAACAGCTGGTTCAGCTAGCTACCAGTCTAAAACAGCTGGGTCAGCTAGCTACCAGTCTAAACAGCTGGTTCAGCTAGCTACCAGTCTAAAACAGCTGGTTCAGTTAGCTACCAGTCTAAAACAGCTGGTTCAGCTAAAAACCAGTCTAAAACAGCTGGTTCAGTTAGCTACCAGTCTAAAACAGCTGGTTCAGTTAGCTACCAGTCTAAAACAGCGGGTTCAGCTAGCTACCAGTCTAAAACATTTGGTTCAGCTAGCTACCAGTCTACAACAGCTGGTTCAGTTAGCTACCAGTCTAAAACAGCTGGTTCAGTTATCTACCAGTCTAAAACAGCTGGTTCAGCTAGCTACCAGTCTAAAACAGCTGGTTCAGTTAGCTACCAGTCTAAAACAGCTGAATCAGTTAGCTACCAGTCTAAAACAGCTGGTTCAGCTAGCTACCAGTCTAAAACAGCTGGTTCCGCTAGCTAAAAGTCTAAAACATTTGGTTCAGTTAGCTACCAGTCTAAAACAGCTGGTTCAGCTAGCTACCAGTCTAAAACATTTGGTTAAGCTAGCTACCAGTCTAAAACAGCTGGTTCAGCTAGCTACAAGTCCAAAATAGCTGGTTCAGCTAGCTACCAGTCTAAAACAGCTGGTTCAGTTATCTGCCAGTCTAAAACATTTGGTTCAGCTAGCTACCAGTCTAAAACAGCTGGTTCAGTTAGCTACCAGTCTAAAACAGCTGGTTCAGCTAGCTACCAGTCTAAAACAGCTGGTTCAGCTAGCTACCAGTCTAAAACAGCTGGTTCAGCTAGCTACCAGTCTAAAACAGATGGATCAGCTAGCTACCAGTCTAAAACAGCTGGTTCAGCTAGCTACAAGTCCAAAATAGCTGGTTCAGCTAGCTACCAGTCTAAAACAGCTCGTTCAGTTATCTGCCAGTCTAAAACATTTGGTTCAGCTAGCTACCAGTCTAAAACAGCTGGTTCAGTTAGCTACCAGTCTAAAACAGCTGGATCAGTTAGCTACCAGTCTAAAACAGCTGGTTCAGCTAGCTACAAGTTTTAAACAGCTGGTTCAGCTAGCTACCAGTCTAAAAAAGCTGGTTCAGGTAGCTACCAGTCTAAAACAGTTGGTTCAGCTAGCTACCAGTCTAAAACAGCTGGTTCAGCTAGCTACCAGTCTAAAACAGCTGGTTCAACTAGCTACCAGTCGAAAACAGCTGGTTCAGCTAGCTACCAGTCTAAAACAGCTGGTTCAGCTAGCTACCAGTCTAAAACAGCTTGTTCAGCTAGCTACCAGTCCAAAACAGCTGGTTCAGCTAGCTACCAGTCTAAAACAGCTGGTTCAGTTAGCTACATTTACATTACATTTAAGTCATTTAGCAGACGCTCTTATCCAGAGCGACTTACAAATTGGTGCATTCACCTTATGACATCCAGTGGAACAGCCACTTTACAATAGTGCATCAAAATCTTTTAAGGGGGGGGGGGGGGGGGGGGGGTCAGAAGGATTGCTTTATCCTGTCCTAGGTATTCCTTAAAGAGGTGGGGTTTCAGGTGTCTCCGGAAGGTGGTGATTGACTCTGCTGTCCTGGCGTCGTGAGGGAGTTTGTTCCACCATTGGGGTGCCAGAGCAGCGAACAGTTTTGACTGGGCTGAGCGGGAACTGTACTTCCTCAGTGGTAGGGAGGCGAGCAGGCCAGAGGTGGATGAATGCAGTGCCCTTGTTTGGGTGTAGGGCCTGATCAGAGCCTGAAGGTACTGAGGTGCCGTTCCCCTCACAGCTCCGTAGGCAAGCACCATGGTCTTGTAGCGGATGCGAGCTTCAACTGGAAGCCAGAGGAGAGAGCGGAGGAGCGGGGTGACGTGAGAGAACTTGGGAAAGTTGAACACCAGACAGGCTGCGGCGTTCTGGATGAGTTGTAGGGGTTTAATGGCACAGGCAGGGAGCCCAGCCAAAAGCGAGTTGCAGTAATCCAGACGGGAGATGACAAGTGCCTGGATTAGGACCTGCGCCGCTTCCTGTGTGAAGCAGGGTCGTACTCTGCGGATGTTGTAGAGCATGAACCTACAGGAACGGGCCACCGCCTTGATGTTAGTTGAGAACGACAGGGTGTTGTCCAGGATCACGCCAAGGTTCTTAGCGCTCTGGGAGGAGGACACAATGGAGTTGTCAACCGTGATGGCGAGATCATGGAACGGGCAGTCCTTCCCCGGGAGGAAGAGCAGCTCCGTCTTGCCGAGGTTCAGCTTGAGGTGGTGATCCGTCATCCACACTGATATGTCTGCCAGACATGCAGAGATGCGATTCGCCACCTGGTCATCAGAAGGGGGAAAGGAGAAGATTAACTGTGTGTCGTCTGCATAGCAATGATAGGAGAGACCATGTGAGGTTATGACAGAGCCAAGTGACTTGGTGTATAGCGAGAATAGGAGAGGGCCTAGAACAGAGCCCTGGGGGACACCAGTGGTGAGAGCGCGTGGTGAGGAGACAGATTCTCGCCACGCCACCTGGTAGGAGCGACCTGTCAGGTAGGACGCAATCCAAGCGTGGGCTGCGCCGGAGATGCCCAACTCGGAGAGGGTGGAGAGGAGGATCTGATGGTTCACAGTATCGAAGGCAGCCGATAGGTCTAGAAGGATGAGAGCAGAGGAGAGAGAGTTAGCTTTAGCAGTGCGGAGCGCCTCCGTGATACAGAGAAGAGCAGTCTCAGTTGAGTGACTAGTCTTGAAACCTGACTGATTTGGATCAAGAAGGTCATTCTGAGAGTGATAGCAGGAGAGCTGGCCAAGGACGGCACGTTCAAGAGTTTTGGAGAGAAAAGAAAGAAGGGATACTGGTCTGTAGTTGTTGACATCGGCGGGATCGAGTGTAGGTTTTTTCAGAAGGGGTGCAACTCTCGCTCTCTTGAAGACGGAAGGGACGTAGCCAGCGGTCAAGGATGAGTTGATGAGGGAGGTGAGGTAAGGGAGAAGGTCTCCGGAAATGGTCTGGAGAAGAGAGGAGAGGATAGGGTCAAGCGCGCAGGTTGTTGGGCGGCCGGCCGTCACAAGACGCGAGATTTCATCTGGAGAGAGAGGGGAGAAAGAGGTCAGAGCATAGGGTAGGGCAGTGTGAGCAGAACCAGCGGTGTCGTTTGACTTAGCAAACGAGGATCGGATGTCGTCGACCTTCTTTTCGAAATGGTTGACGAAGTTGTCTGCAGAGAGGGAGGAGGGGGGGGAGGGGGAGGAGGATTCAGGAGGGAGGAGAAGGTGGCAAAGAGCTTCCTAGGGTTAGAGGCAGATGCTTGGAATTTAGAGTGGTAGAAAGTGGCTTTAGCAGCAGAGACAGAAGAGGAAAATGTAGAGAGGAGGGAGTGAAAGGATGCCAGGTCCGCAGGGAGGCGAGTTTTCCTCCATTTCCGCTCGGCTGCCCGGAGCCCTGTTCTGTGAGCTCGCTCGTCGAGCCACGGAGCGGGAGGGGAGGACCGAGCCGGCCTGGAGGATAGGGGACATAGAGAGTCAAAGGATGCAGAAAGGGAGGAGAGGAGGGTTGAGGAGGCAGAATCAGGAGATAGGTTGGAGAAGGTTTGAGCAGAGGGAAGAGATGATAGGATGGAAGAGGAGAGAGTAGCGGGGGAGAGAGAGCGAAGGTTGGGACGGCGCGATACCATCCGAGTAGGTGCAGTGTGGGAAGTGTTGGATGAGAGCGAGAGGGAAAAGGATACAAGGTAGTGGTCGGAGACTTGGAGGGGAGTTGCAATGAGGTTAGTGGAAGAACAGCATCTAGTAAAGATGAGGTCAAGCGTATTGCCTGCCTTGTGAGTAGGGGGGGAAGGTGAGAGGGTGAGGTCAAAAGAGGAGAGGAGTGGAAAGAAGGAGGCAGAGAGGAATGAGTCAAAGGTAGACGTGGGGAGGTTAAAGTCACCCAGAACTGTGAGAGGTGAGCCGTCCTCAGGAAAGGAGCTTATCAAGGCATCTAGCTCATTGATGAACTCTCCGAGGGAACCTGGAGGGCGATAAATGATAAGGATGTTAAGCTTGAAAGGGCTGGTAACTGTGACAGCATGGAATTCAAAGGAGGCGATAGACAGATGGGTAAGGGGAGAAAGAGAGAATGACCACTTGGGAGAGATGAGGATCCCGGTGCCACCACCCCGCTGACCAGAAGCTCTCGGGGTGTGCGAGAACACGTGGGCAGACAAAGAGAGAGCAGTAGGAGTAGCAGTGTTATCTGTGGTGAGCCATGTTTCCGTCAGTGCCAAGAAGTCGAGGGACTGGAGGGAAGCATTGGCTGAGATGAGCTCTGCCTTGTTGGCCGCAGATCGGCAGTTCCAGAGGCTACCGGAGACCTGGAACTCCACGTGGGTCGTGCGGGCTGGGACCACCAGGTTAGGGTGGCCGCGGCCACGCGGTGTGAAGCGTTTGTATGGTCTGTGCAGAGAGGAGAGAACAGGGATAGACAGACACATAGTTGACAGGCTACAGAAGAGGCTACGCTAATGCAAAGGAGATTAGAATGACAAGTGGACTACACGTCTCGAATGTTCAGAAAGTTAAGCTTACGTTGCAAAAAATAAATAAAAAAATCTTATTGACTAAAATGATATAGTACTGCTAGCTGGTGAAGTAGGCTGGCTAGCAGTGGCTGCGTTGTTGAAAGTGTAGCTGGCTAGGTAACCTCGACAATTTCTCTACATTTCTCTAAACTACACAATTATCTTGGATACAAGGACAGCAAAGACAACTATGTAGCTAGCTAACACTACGCTAATCAAGTCGTTCCGTTGTAATGTAAGTTTCTACAGTGCTGCTATTCGGTAGAAGTTGGCTAGCTAGCAGTGTTAGCTAGCAGTGTTGACTAGGTAGGAGAACGGCAGCGCGGCGGACGAAAATAGCTGGCTAGCTAACCGATAATTACTCAAAACTACACAATTATCTTAGATACAAAGATAGCAAAGACAACTATGTAGCTAGCTAACACTACACTAATCAAGTCGTTCCGTTGTAATGTAATCGTTTCTACAGTGCTGCTATTCGGTGGCTAGCTGGCTAGCTAGCAGTGTTGACTACGTTACGTTACGTTAGGACAAAAATAGCTGGCTAGCGAACCTCAATAACTACACAATTATGTTTGATACAAAGACGGCTATGTAGCTAGCTAAGATCAAACAAATCAAACCGTTGTACTGTAATGAAAATGAAATGGTAATACTACCAGTCTAAAACAGCTGGGTCAGCTAGCTACCAGTCTAAACAGCTGTTTCAGCTACCTACCAGTCTAAAACAGCTGGTTCAGCTAGCTACCAGTCTAAACCAGCTGGGTCAGTTAGAAACCATTCCAAAACAGCTGGTTCAGCTAGCTACCACTCCAAAGCAGCTGGTTCAGCTAGCTACCAGTCTAAAACAGCTGGTTCAGTTAGCTACCAGTCTAAAACAGCTGGTTCAGCTAGCTACCAGTCTAAAACAGCTGGTTCAGCTAGCTACCACTCCTAAACATCTGGTTCAGCTAACAACCAGTCTAAAACAGTTGGTTCAGCTAGCTACCACTCCTAAACAGCTGGTTCAGCTTGCTCCAAGTTTTAAACAGCTGGTTCAGTTAGCTACCAGTCTAAAAAAGCTGGTTCAGTTAGCTACCAGTCTAAAACAGCTGGTTCAGTTAGCTACCAGTCTAAAACAGCTGGTTCAGCTAGCTACCAGTCTAAAACAGCTGGTTCAGCTAGCTACCACTCCTAAACATCTGGTTCAGCTAACAACCAGTCTAAAACAGTTGGTTCAGCTAGCTACCACTCCTAAACAGCTGGTTCAGCTTGCTCCAAGTTTTAAACAGCTGGTTCAGTTAGCTACCAGTCTAAAAAAGCTGGTTCAGGTAGCTACCAGTCTAAAACAGCTGGTTCAGCTAGCTACCAGTCTAAAACAGCTGGTTCAGCTAGCTACCAGTCTAAAACAGCTGGTTCAGCTAGCTACCAGTCCTTAACAGCTGGTTCAGCTAGCTACCAGTCTAAAACAGCTTGTTCAGTTAGCTACCAGTCTAAAACAGCTGGGTCAGCTAGCTACCAGTCTAAAGAGCTGTTTCAGCTACCTACCAGTCTAAAACAGCTTGTTCAGCTAGCTACCAGTCTAAACCAGCTGGGTCAGTTAGATACCATTCCAAAACAGCTGGTTCAGCTAGCTACCACTCCAAAACAGCTGGTTCAGCTAGCTACCAGTCTAAAACCGCTGTTTCAGTTAGCTACCACTCCAAAACAGCTGGTTCAGCTAGCTACCAGTCTAAAACAGCGTGTTCAGCTAGCAACCAGTCTAAAACATTTGGTTCAGCTAGCTACCAGTCTAAAACAGCTGGTTCAGTTAGCTACCAGTCTAAAACAGCTGGTTCAGTTAGCTACCAGTCGAAAACATTTGGTTCAGCTAGCTACCAGTCTAAAACAGCAGGTTCAGTTAGCTACCAGTCTAAAACAGCTGGTTCAGTTAGCTACCAGTTTAAAACAGCTGGTTCAGTTAGCTACCAGTCTAAAACAGCTGGTTCAGTTAGCTACCAGTCTAAAACAGCTGGTTCAGCTATCTAACAGTCTAAAACAGCTGGTTCTGTTAGCTACCAGTCTAAAACAGCTGGATCAGTTAGCTATCAGTCTAAAACAGTTGGTTAAGCTAGCTACCAGTCCAAAACAGCTGGCTCAGCTAGCTACCAGTCTAAAACAGCTGGTTCAGTTATCTGCCAGTCTAAAACATTTTGTTCAGCTAGCTACCAGTCTAAAACAGCTGGTTCAGCTAGCTACCAGTCTAAAACAGCTGGTTCCGCTAGCTACCAGTCTAAAACATTTGGTTCAGCTAGCTACCAGTCTAAAACAGCTGGTTCAGTTAGCTACCAGTCTAAAACAGCTGGTTCAGTTAGCTACCAGTCTAAAACAGCTGGTTCAGCTAGCTACCAGTCTAAAACAGCTGGTTCAGCTAGCTACCAGTCTAAAACAGCTGGTTCAGCTAGCTACCAGTCTAAAACAGCTGGTTCAGCTAGCTACCAGTCTAAAACAGCTGGTTCAGTTAGCTACCAGTCTAAAACAGCTGGTTCAGTTAGCTACCAGTCTAAAACAGCTGGTTCAGCTAGCTACCAGTCTAAAACAGCTGGTTCAGCTAGCTACCAGTCTAAAACAGCTGGTTCAGCTAGCTACCAGTCTAAAACAGCTGGTTCAGCTAGCTACCAGTCTAAAACAGCTGGTTCAGTTATCTACCAGTCTAAAACAGCTGGTTCAGTTAGCTACCAGTCTAAAACAGCTGGTTCAGCTAGCTACCAGTCTAAAACAGCTGGTTCAGCTAGCTACCAGTCTAAAACAGCTGGTTCAGCTAGCTACCAGTCTAAAACAGCTGGTTCAGCTAGCTACCAGTCCTTAACAGCTGGTTCAGCTAACTACCAGACTAAAACAGCTGGTTCAGTTAGCTACCAGTCTAAAACAGCTGGGTCAGCTAGCTACTAGTCTTAACAGCTGTTTCAGCTACCTACCAGTCTAAAACAGCTGGTTCAGCTAGCTACCAGTCTAAACCAGCTGGGTCAGTTAGATACCATTCCAAAACAGCTGGTTCAGCTAGCTACCACTCCAAAACAGCTGGTTCAGCTAGCTAACAGTCTAAAACAGCTGGTTCAGTTAGCTACCAGTCTAAAACAGCTGGTTCAGTTAGCTACCAGTCTAAAACAGCTGGTTCAGCTAGCTACCAGTGTAAAACAGCTGGTTCAGCTAGCTACCACTCCTAAACATCTGGTTCAGCTAACAACCAGTCTAAAACAGTTGGTTCAGCTAGCTACCACTCCTAAACACCTGGTTCAGCTAGCTACCAGTCTAAAACCGCTGTTTCAGTTAGCTACCACTCCAAAACAGCTGGTTCAGCTAGCTACCAGTCTAAAACATTTGGTTCAGCTAGCTACCAGTCTAAAACAGCTGGTTCAGTTAGCTACCAGTCTAAAACAGCGGGTTCAGTTAGCTACCAGTCGAAAACATTTGGTTCAGCTAGCTACCAGTCTAAAACAGCTGGTTCAGCTAGCTACCAGTCTAAAACAGCTGGTTTTGTTAGCTACCAGTCTAAAACAGCTGGATCAGTTAGCTACCAGTCTAAAACAGCTGGTTCAGCTAGCTACCAGTCTAAAACAGCTGGTTCCGCTAGCTACCAGTCTAAAACATTTGGTTCAGCTAGCTACCAGTCTAAAACAGCTGGTTCAGTTAGCTACCAGTCTAAAACAGCTGGTTCAGCTAGCTACCAGTCTAAAACAGCTGGTTCAGCTAGCTTCCAGTCTAAAACAGCTGGTTCAGTTAGCTACCAGTCTAAAACAGCTGGTTCTGCTAGCTACCAGTCTAAAACATTTGGTTCAGCTAGCTACCAGTCTAAAACAGCTGGATCAGCTAGCTACCAGTCTAAAACAGCTGGTTAAGCTAGCTACCAGTCTAAAACAGCTGGTTCAGTTATCTGCCAGTCTAAAACATTTGGTTCAGCTAGCTACCAGTCTAAAACAGCTGGTTCAGTTATCTACCAGTCTAAAACAGCTGGATCAGTTAGCTACCAGTCTAAAACAGCTGGTTCAGCTAGCTACCAGTCTAAAACAGCTGGTTCCGCTAGCTACCAGTCTAAAACATTTGGTTCAGCTAGCTACCAGTCTAAAACAGCTGGTTCAGTTAGCTACCAGTCTAAAACAGCTGGTTCAGTTAGCTACCAATCTAACACAGCTGGTTCAGCTAGCTACCAGTTTAAAACAGCTGGTTCAGTTAGCTACCAGTCTAAAACAGCTGGTTCAGCTAGCTACCAGTCCAAAACAGCTGGCTCAGCTAGCTACCAGTCTAAAACAGCTGGTTCAGCTAACAACCAGTCTAAAACAGCTGCTTCAGCTAGATACAACTCCTAAACAGCTGGTTCAGCTAACAACCAGTCTAAAACAGCTGGTTCAGCTAGCTACCAGTCCTTAACAGCTGGTTCAGTTAGCTACCAGTCTAAAACAGCTGGGTCAGCTAGCTACCAGTCTAAACAGCTGTTTCAGCAACCTACCAGTCTAAAACAGCTGGATCAGTTAGCTACCAGTCTAAAACAGCTGGTTCAGCTAGCTACCAGTCTAAAACAGCTGGTTCCGCTAGCTACCAGTCTAAAACATTTGGTTCAGCTAGCTACCAGTCTAAAACAGCTGGTTCAGTTAGCTACCAGTCTAAAACAGCTGGTTCAGCTAGCTACCAGTCTAAAACAGCTGGTTCAGCTAGCTTCCAGTCTAAAACAGCTGGTTCAGTTAGCTACCAGTCTAAAACAGCTGGTTCTGCTAGCTACCAGTCTAAAACATTTGGTTCAGCTAGCTACCAGTCTAAAACAGCTGGTGCAGCTAGCTACCAGTCTAAAACAGCTGGATCAGCTAGCTACCAGTCTAAAACAGCTGGTTAAGCTAGCTACCAGTCCAAAACAGCTGGTTCAGTTAGCTACCAGTCTAAAACAGCTGGTTCAGTTAGCTACCAGTCTAAAACAGCTGGTTCAGCTAGCTACCAATCTAACACAGCTGGTTCAGCTAGCTACCAGTCTAAAACAGCTGGTTCAGTTAGCTACCAGTCTAAACAGCTGGTTCAGCTAACTACCAGTCTAAAACATTTGGTTCAGCTAGCTACCAGACTAAAACAGCTGGTTCAGTTAGCTACCAGTCTAAAACAGCTGATTCAGCTAGCTACCAGTCTAAAACAGCTGGTTCAGCTAGCTACCAGTCTAAACAGCTGGTTCAGCTAGCTACCAGTCCAAAACAGCTGGCTCAGCTAGCTACCAGTCTAAAACAGCTGGTTCAGTTAGCTACCAGTCTAAAACAGCTGGTTCAGCTAACAACCAGTCTAAAACAGCTGCTTCAGCTAGCTACCACTCCTAAACAGCTGGTTCAGCTAACAACCAGTCTAAAACAGCTGGTTCAGCTAGCTACCAGTCCTTAACAGCTGGTTCAGCTAGCTACCAGTCTAAAACAGCTGGTTCAGTTAGCTACCAGTCTAAAACAGCTGGGTCAGCTAGCTACCAGTCTAAACAGCTGTTTCAGCTACATACCAGTCTAAAACAGCTGGTTCAGCTAGCTACCAGTCTAAACCAGCTGGGTAAGTTAGATACCATTCCAAAACAGCTGGTTCAGCTAGCTACCACTCCAAAACAGCTGGTTCAGCTAGCTACCAGTCTAAAACAGCTGGTTCAGTTAGCTACCAGTCTAAAACAGCTGGTTCAGTTAGCTACCACTCCTAAACAGCTGGCTCAGCTAGCTACCAGTCTAAAACAGCTGGTTAAGCTAACAACCAGTCTAAAACAGCTGCTTCAGCTAGCTACCACTCCTAAACAGCTGGTTCAGCTAACAACCAGTCTAAAACAGCTGGTTCAGCTAGCTACCAGTCCTTAACAGCTGGTTCAGCTAGCTACCAGTCTAAAACAGCTGGTTCAGTTAGCTACCAGTCTAAAACAGCTGGTTCAGTTAGCTACCAGTCTAAAACAGCTGGGTCAGCTAGCTACCAGTCTAAACAGCTGTTTCAGCTACCTACCAGTCTAAAACAGCTTGTTCAGCTAGCTACCAGTCTAAACCAGCTGGGTAAGTTAGATACCATTCCAAAACAGCTGGTTCAGCTAGCTACCACTCCAAAACAGCTGGTTCAGCTAGCTACCAGTCTAAAACAGCTGGTTCAGTTAGCTACCAGTCTAAAACAGCTGGTTCAGTTAGCTACCACTCCTAAACAGCTGGTTCAGCTAGCTACCACTCCAAAACAGCTGTTT
The DNA here is from genome assembly GCF_029448725.1 of Salvelinus fontinalis. Classification (NCBI taxonomy): domain Eukaryota; kingdom Metazoa; phylum Chordata; class Actinopteri; order Salmoniformes; family Salmonidae; genus Salvelinus; species Salvelinus fontinalis. The sequence continues at coordinate 128,938 of NW_026600472.1, forward strand.
CAGCTAGCTACCGGTCTAAAACATTTGGTTCAGCTAGCTACCAGTCTAAAATAGCTCGTTCAGTTAGCTACCAGTCTAAAACAGCTGGTTCAGCTAGCTACCAGTCTAAAACAGCTGGTTCAGTAAGCTACCAGTCTAAAACAGCTGGTTCAGTTAGCTACCAGTCTAAAACAGCTGGTTCAGTTAGCTACCAGTCTAAAACAGCTGGTTCAGCTAGCTACCAGTCTAAAACAGCTGGTTCAGTTAGCTACCAGTCTAAAACATTTGGTTCTGCTAGCTACCAGTCTAAAACAGCTGGTTCAGCTAGCTACCAGTCTAAAACAGCTGGTGCAGCTAGCTACCAGTCTAAAACAGCTGGATCAGCTAGCTACCAGTCTAAAACAGCTGGTTAAGCTAGCTACCAGTCCAAAACAGCTGGCTCAGCTAGCTACCAGTCTAAAACAGCCAGTTCAGTTATCTGCCAGTCTAAAACATTTGGTTCAGCTAGCTACAAGTCTAAAACAGCTGGTTCAGTTAGCTACCAGTCTAAAACAGCTGGATCAGTTAGCTACCAGTCTAAAACAGCTGGTTCAGCTAGCTACCAGTCTAAAACAGCTGGTTCCGCTAGCTACCAGTCTAAAACATTTGGTTCAGCTAGCTACCAGTCTAAAACAGCTTGTTCAGTTAGCTACCAGTCTAAAACAGCTGGTTCAGTTAGCTACCAGTCTAAAACAGCTGGTTCAGCTAGCTACCAGTCTAAAACATCTGGTTCAGCTAGCTACCAGTCTAAAACAGCTGGTTCAGTTAGCTACCAGTCTAAAACAGCTGGTTCAGCTAGCTACCAGTCTAAAACAGCTGGTTCAGCTAGCTTCCAGTCAAAAACAGCTGGTTCAGTTAACTACCTGTCTAAAACAGCTGGTTCTGCTAGCTACCAGTCTAAAACATTTGGTTCAGCTAGCTACCAGTCTAAAACAGCTGGTGCAGCTAGCTACCAGTCTAAAACAGCTGGATCAGCTAGCTACCAGTCTAAAACAGCTGGTTAAGCTAGCTACCAGTCTAAAACAGCTGGTTCAGTTATCTGCCAGTCTAAAACATTTAGTTCAGCTAGCTACCAGTCTAAAACAGCTGGTTCAGTTAGCTACCAGTCTAAAACAGCTGGATCAGTTAGCTACCAGTCCAAAACAGCTGGTTCAGCTAGCTACCAGTCTAAAACAGCTGGTTCCGCTAGCTACAAGTCTAAAACATTTGGTTCAGCTAGCTACCAGTCTAAAACAGCTGGTTCAGTTAGCTACCAGTCTAAAACAGCTGGTTCAGCTAGCTACCAGTCTAAAACAGCTGGTTCAGTTAGCTACCAGTCTAAAACAGCTGGTTCAGCTAGCTTCCAGTCTAAAACATTTGGTTCAGCTAGCTACCAGACTAAAACAGCTGGTTCAGTTAGCTACCAGTCTAAAACAGCTGGTTCAGCTAGCTACCAGTCTAAAACCGCTGGTTCAGCTAGCTACCAGTCTAAATAGCTGGTTCAGCTAGCTACCAGTCCAAAACAGCTGGCTAAGCTAGCTACCAGTCTAAAACAGCTGGTTCAGTTAGCTACCAGTCTAAAACAGCAGGTTCAGCTAGCTACCAGTCTAAAACAGCTGGTTCAGCTAGCTACCACTCCTAAACAGCTGGTTCAGCTAACAACCAGTCTAAAACAGCTGGTTCAGCTAGCTACCAATCCTTAACAACTGGTTCAGCTAGCTACCAGTCTAAAACAGCTGGGTCAGCTAGCTACCAGTCTAAACAGCTGTTTCAGCTACCTACCAGTCTAAAACAGCTGGTTCAGCTAGCTACCAGTCTAAACCAGCTGGGTAAGTTAGATACAATTCCAAAATAGCTGGTTCAGCTAGCTACCACTCCAAAACAGCTGGTTCAGCTAGCTACCAGTCTAAAACAGCTGGTTCAGTTAGCTACCAGTCTAAAACAGCTGGTTCAGTTAGCTACCACTCCTAAACAGCTGGCTCAGCTAGCTACCAGTCTAAAACAGCTGGTTCAGCTAACAACCAGTCTAAAACAGCTGCTTCAGCTAGCTACCACTCCTAAACAGCTGGTTCAGCTAACAACCAGTCTAAAACAGCTGGTTCAGCTAGCTACCAGTCCTTAACAGCTGGTTCAGCTAGCTACCAGTCTAAAACAGCTGGTTCAGTTAGCTACCAGTCTAAAACAGCTGGTTCAGTTAGCTACCAGTCTAAAACAGCTGGGTCAGCTAGCTACCAGTCTAAACAGCTGTTTCAGCTACCTACCAGTCTAAAACAGCTGGTTCAGCTAGCTACCAGTCTAAACCAGCTGGGTAAGTTAGATACCATTCCAAAACAGCTGGTTCAGCTAGCTACCACTCCAAAACAGCTGGTTCAGCTAGCTACCAGTCTAAAACAGCTGGTTCAGTTAGCTACCAGTCTAAAACAGCTGGTTCAGTTAGCTACCACTCCTAAACAGCTGGTTCAGCTAGCTACCAGTCTAAAACCGCTGTTTCAGTTAGCTACCACTCCAAAACAGCTGTTTCAGCTAGCTACCGGTCTAAAACATTTGGTTCAGCTAGCTACCAGTCTAAAACAGCTGGTTCAGTTAGCTACCAGTCTAAAACAGCGGGTTCAGCTAGCTACCAGTCGAAAACATTTGGTTCAGCTAGCTACCAGTCTAAAACAGCTCGTTCAGTTAGCTACCAGTCTAAAACAGCTGGTTCAGCTAGCTACCAGTCTAAAACAGCTGGTTCAGTAAGCTACCAGTCTAAAACAGCTGGTTCAGTTAGCTACCAGTCTAAAACAGCTGGTTCAGTTAGCTACCAGTCTAAAACAGCTGGTTCAGTTAGCTACCAGTCTAAAACAGCTGGTTCAGCTAGCTACCAGTCTAAAACAGCTGGTTCAGCTAGCTTCCAGTCTAAAACAGCTGGTTCAGTTAGCTACCAGTCTAAAACAGATGGTTCTGCTAGCTACCAGTCTAAAACAGCTGGTGCAGCTAGCTACCAGTCTAAAACAGCTGGATCAGATAGCTACCAGTCTAAAACAGCTGGTTAAGCTAGCTACCAGTCCAAAACAGCTGGCTCAGCTAGCTACCAGTCTAAAACAGCTGGTTCAGTTATCTGCCAGTCTAAAACATTTGGTTCAGCTAGCTACCAGTCTAAAACAGCTGGTTCAGTTAGCTACCAGTCTAAAACAGCTGGATCAGTTAGCTACCAGTCTAAAACAGCTGGTTCAGCTAGCTACCAGTCTAAAACAGCTGGTTCCGCTAGCTACCAGTCTAAAACATTTGGTTCAGCTAGCTACCAGTCTAAAACAGCTTGTTCAGTTAGCTACCAGTCTAAAACAGCTGGTTCAGTTAGCTACCAGTCTAAAACAGCTGGTTCAGCTAGCTACCAGTCTAAAACAGCTGGTTCAGTTAGCTACCAGTCTAAAACAGCTGGTTCAGTTAGCTACCAGTCTAAAACAGCTGGTTCAGCTAGCTACCAGTCTAAAACAGCTGGTTCAGCTAGCTTCCAGTCAAAAACAGCTGGTTCAGTTAACTACCTGTCTAAAACAGCTGGTTCTGCTAGCTACCAGTCTAAAACATTTGGTTCAGCTAGCTACCAGTCTAAAACAGCTGGTGCAGCTAGCTACCAGTCTAAAACAGCTGGATCAGCTAGCTACCAGTCTAAAACAGCTGGTTAAGCTAGCTACCAGTCCAAAACAGCTGACTCAGCTAGCTACCAGTCTAAAACAGCTGGTTCCGCTAGCTACCAGTCTAAAACATTTGGTTCAGCTAGCTACCAGTCTAAAACAGCTTGTTCAGTTAGCTACCAGTCTAAAACAGCTGGTTCAGTTAGCTACCAGTCTAAAACAGCTGGTTCAGCTAGCTACCAGTCTAAAACAGCTGGTTCAGTTAGCTACCAGTCTAAAACAGCTGGTTCAGTTATCTGCCAGTCTAAAACATTTGGTTCAGCTAGCTACCAGTCTAAAACAGATGGTTCTGCTAGCTACCAGTCTAAAACAGCTGGTTCAGCTAGCTACCAGTCTAAAACAGCTGGTGCAGCTAGCTACCAGCCTAAAACAGCTGGATCAGCTAGCTACCAGTCTAAAACAGCTGGTTAAGCTAGCTACCAGTCCAAAACAGCTGGCTCAGCTAGCTACCAGTCTAAAACAGCCGGTTCAGTTATCTGCCAGTCTAAAACATTTGGTTCAGCTAGCTACAAGTCTAAAACAGCTGGTTCAGTTAGCTACCAGTCTAAAACAGCTGGATCAGTTAGCTACCAGTCTAAAACAGCTGGTTCAGCTAGCTACCAGTCTAAAACAGCTGGTTCCGCTAGCTAACAGTCTAAAACATTTGGTTCAGCTAGCTACCAGTCTAAAACAGCTTGTTCAGTTAGCTACCAGTCTAAAACAGCTGGTTCAGTTAGCTACCAGTCTAAAACAGCTGGTTCAGCTAGCTACCAGTCTAAAACAGCTGGTTCAGTTAGCTACCAGTCTAAAACAGCTGGTTCAGTTAGCTACCAGTCTAAAACAGCTGGTTCAGCTAGCTACCAGTCTAAAACAGCTGGTTCAGCTAGCTTCCAGTCAAAAACAGCTGGTTCAGTTAACTACCTGTCTAAAACAGCTGGTTCTGCTAGCTACCAGTCTAAAACATTTGGTTCAGCTAGCTACCAGTCTAAAACAGCTGGTGCAGCTAGCTACCAGTCTAAAACAGCTGGATCAGCTAGCTACCAGTCTAAAACAGCTGGTTAAGCTAGCTACCAGTCCAAAACAGCTGGCTCAGCTAGCTACCAGTCTAAAACAGCTGGTTCAGTTATCTGCCAGTCTAAAACATTTGGTTCAGCTAGCTACCAGTCTAAAACAGCTGGTTCAGTTAGCTACCAGTCTAAAACAGCTGGATCAGTTAGCTACCAGTCCAAAACAGCTGGTTCAGCTAGCTACCAGTCTAAAACAGCTGGTTCCGCTAGCTACCAGTCTAAAACATTTGGTTCAGCTAGCTACCAGTCTAAAACAGCTGGTTCAGTTAGCTACCAGTCTAAAACAGCTGGTTCAGTTAGCTACCAGTCTAAAACAGCTGGTTCAGCTAGCTACCAGTCTAAAACAGCTGGTTCAGTTAGCTACCAGTCTAAAACAGCTGGTTCAGCTAGCTTCCAGTCTAAAACATTTGGTTCAGCTAGCTACCAGACTAAAACAGCTGGTTCAGTTAGCTACCAGTCTAAAACAGCTGGTTCAGCTAGCTACCAGTCTAAAACCGCTGGTTCAGCTAGCTACCAGTCTAAACAGCTGGTTCAGCTAGCTACCAGTCCAAAACAGCTGGCTAAGCTAGCTACCAGTCTAAAACAGCTGGTTCAGTTAGCTACCAGTCTAAAACAGCAGGTTCAGCTAGCTACCAGTCTAAAACAGCTGGTTCAGCTAGCTACCACTCCTAAACAGCTGGTTCAGCTAACAACCAGTCTAAAACAGCTGGTTCAGCTAGCTACCAATCCTTAACAATTGGTTCAGCTAGCTACCAGTCTAAAACAGCTGGGTCAGCTAGCTACCAGTCTAAACAGCTGTTTCAGCTACCTACCAGTCTAAAACAGCTGGTTCAGCTAGCTACCAGTCTAAATCAGCTGGGTAAGTTAGATACAATTCCAAAATAGCTGGTTCAGCTAGCTACCACTCCAAAACAGCTGGTTCAGCTAGCTACCAGTCTAAAACAGCTGGTTCAGTTAGCTACCAGTCTAAAACAGCTGGTTCAGTTAGCTACCACTCCTAAACAGCTGGCTCAGCTAGCTACCAGTCTAAAACAGCTGGTTCAGCTAACAACCAGTCTAAAACAGCTGCTTCAGCTAGCTACCACTCCTAAACAGCTGGTTCAGCTAACAACCAGTCTAAAACAGCTGGTTCAGCTAGCTACCAGTCCTTAACAGCTGGTTCAGCTAGCTACCAGTCTAAAACAGCTGGTTCAGCTAGCTACCAGTCTAAAACAGCTGGTTCAGCTAGCTTCCAGTCAAAAACAGCTGGTTCAGTTAACTACCTGTCTAAAACAGCTGGTTCTGCTAGCTACCAGTCTAAAACATTTGGTTCAGCTAGCTACCAGTCTAAAACAGCTGGTGCAGCTAGCTACCAGTCTAAAACAGCTGGATCAGCTAGCTACCAGTCTAAAACAGCTGGTTAAGCTAGCTACCAGTCCAAAACAGCTGACTCAGCTAGCTACCAGTCTAAAACAGCTGGTTCCGCTAGCTACCAGTCTAAAACATTTGGTTCAGCTAGCTACCAGTCTAAAACAGCTTGTTCAGTTAGCTACCAGTCTAAAACAGCTGGTTCAGTTAGCTACCAGTCTAAAACAGCTGGTTCAGCTAGCTACCAGTCTAAAACAGCTGGTTCAGTTAGCTACCAGTCTAAAACAGCTGGTTCAGTTATCTGCCAGTCTAAAACATTTGGTTCAGCTAGCTACCAGTCTAAAACAGATGGTTCTGCTAGCTACCAGTCTAAAACAGCTGGTTCAGCTAGCTACCAGTCTAAAACAGCTGGTGCAGCTAGCTACCAGCCTAAAACAGCTGGATCAGCTAGCTACCAGTCTAAAACAGCTGGTTAAGCTAGCTACCAGTCCAAAACAGCTGGCTCAGCTAGCTACCAGTCTAAAACAGCCGGTTCAGTTATCTGCCAGTCTAAAACATTTGGTTCAGCTAGCTACAAGTCTAAAACAGCTGGTTCAGTTAGCTACCAGTCTAAAACAGCTGGATCAGTTAGCTACCAGTCTAAAACAGCTGGTTCAGCTAGCTACCAGTCTAAAACAGCTGGTTCCGCTAGCTAACAGTCTAAAACATTTGGTTCAGCTAGCTACCAGTCTAAAACAGCTTGTTCAGTTAGCTACCAGTCTAAAACAGCTGGTTCAGTTAGCTACCAGTCTAAAACAGCTGGTTCAGCTAGCTACCAGTCTAAAACAGCTGGTTCAGTTAGCTACCAGTCTAAAACAGCTGGTTCAGTTAGCTACCAGTCTAAAACAGCTGGTTCAGCTAGCTACCAGTCTAAAACAGCTGGTTCAGCTAGCTTCCAGTCAAAAACAGCTGGTTCAGTTAACTACCTGTCTAAAACAGCTGGTTCTGCTAGCTACCAGTCTAAAACATTTGGTTCAGCTAGCTACCAGTCTAAAACAGCTGGTGCAGCTAGCTACCAGTCTAAAACAGCTGGATCAGCTAGCTACCAGTCTAAAACAGCTGGTTAAGCTAGCTACCAGTCCAAAACAGCTGGCTCAGCTAGCTACCAGTCTAAAACAGCTGGTTCAGTTATCTGCCAGTCTAAAACATTTGGTTCAGCTAGCTACCAGTCTAAAACAGCTGGTTCAGTTAGCTACCAGTCTAAAACAGCTGGATCAGTTAGCTACCAGTCCAAAACAGCTGGTTCAGCTAGCTACCAGTCTAAAACAGCTGGTTCCGCTAGCTACCAGTCTAAAACATTTGGTTCAGCTAGCTACCAGTCTAAAACAGCTGGTTCAGTTAGCTACCAGTCTAAAACAGCTGGTTCAGTTAGCTACCAGTCTAAAACAGCTGGTTCAGCTAGCTACCAGTCTAAAACAGCTGGTTCAGTTAGCTACCAGTCTAAAACAGCTGGTTCAGCTAGCTTCCAGTCTAAAACATTTGGTTCAGCTAGCTACCAGACTAAAACAGCTGGTTCAGTTAGCTACCAGTCTAAAACAGCTGGTTCAGCTAGCTACCAGTCTAAAACCGCTGGTTCAGCTAGCTACCAGTCTAAACAGCTGGTTCAGCTAGCTACCAGTCCAAAACAGCTGGCTAAGCTAGCTACCAGTCTAAAACAGCTGGTTCAGTTAGCTACCAGTCTAAAACAGCAGGTTCAGCTAGCTACCAGTCTAAAACAGCTGGTTCAGCTAGCTACCACTCCTAAACAGCTGGTTCAGCTAACAACCAGTCTAAAACAGCTGGTTCAGCTAGCTACCAATCCTTAACAATTGGTTCAGCTAGCTACCAGTCTAAAACAGCTGGGTCAGCTAGCTACCAGTCTAAACAGCTGTTTCAGCTACCTACCAGTCTAAAACAGCTGGTTCAGCTAGCTACCAGTCTAAATCAGCTGGGTAAGTTAGATACAATTCCAAAATAGCTGGTTCAGCTAGCTACCACTCCAAAACAGCTGGTTCAGCTAGCTACCAGTCTAAAACAGCTGGTTCAGTTAGCTACCAGTCTAAAACAGCTGGTTCAGTTAGCTACCACTCCTAAACAGCTGGCTCAGCTAGCTACCAGTCTAAAACAGCTGGTTCAGCTAACAACCAGTCTAAAACAGCTGCTTCAGCTAGCTACCACTCCTAAACAGCTGGTTCAGCTAACAACCAGTCTAAAACAGCTGGTTCAGCTAGCTACCAGTCCTTAACAGCTGGTTCAGCTAGCTACCAGTCTAAAACAGCTGGTTCAGCTAGCTACCAGTCTAAAACAGCTGGTTCAGCTAGCTTCCAGTCAAAAACAGCTGGTTCAGTTAACTACCTGTCTAAAACAGCTGGTTCTGCTAGCTACCAGTCTAAAACATTTGGTTCAGCTAGCTACCAGTCTAAAACAGCTGGTGCAGCTAGCTACCAGTCTAAAACAGCTGGATCAGCTAGCTACCAGTCTAAAACAGCTGGTTAAGCTAGCTACCAGTCCAAAACAGCTGACTCAGCTAGCTACCAGTCTAAAACAGCTGGTTCCGCTAGCTACCAGTCTAAAACATTTGGTTCAGCTAGCTACCAGTCTAAAACAGCTTGTTCAGTTAGCTACCAGTCTAAAACAGCTGGTTCAGTTAGCTACCAGTCTAAAACAGCTGGTTCAGCTAGCTACCAGTCTAAAACAGCTGGTTCAGTTAGCTACCAGTCTAAAACAGCTGGTTCAGTTATCTGCCAGTCTAAAACATTTGGTTCAGCTAGCTACCAGTCTAAAACAGATGGTTCTGCTAGCTACCAGTCTAAAACAGCTGGTTCAGCTAGCTACCAGTCTAAAACAGCTGGTGCAGCTAGCTACCAGCCTAAAACAGCTGGATCAGCTAGCTACCAGTCTAAAACAGCTGGTTAAGCTAGCTACCAGTCCAAAACAGCTGGCTCAGCTAGCTACCAGTCTAAAACAGCCGGTTCAGTTATCTGCCAGTCTAAAACATTTGGTTCAGCTAGCTACAAGTCTAAAACAGCTGGTTCAGTTAGCTACCAGTCTAAAACAGCTGGATCAGTTAGCTACCAGTCTAAAACAGCTGGTTCAGCTAGCTACCAGTCTAAAACAGCTGGTTCCGCTAGCTAACAGTCTAAAACATTTGGTTCAGCTAGCTACCAGTCTAAAACAGCTTGTTCAGTTAGCTACCAGTCTAAAACAGCTGGTTCAGTTAGCTACCAGTCTAAAACAGCTGGTTCAGCTAGCTACCAGTCTAAAACAGCTGGTTCAGTTAGCTACCAGTCTAAAACAGCTGGTTCAGTTAGCTACCAGTCTAAAACAGCTGGTTCAGCTAGCTACCAGTCTAAAACAGCTGGTTCAGCTAGCTTCCAGTCAAAAACAGCTGGTTCAGTTAACTACCTGTCTAAAACAGCTGGTTCTGCTAGCTACCAGTCTAAAACATTTGGTTCAGCTAGCTACCAGTCTAAAACAGCTGGTGCAGCTAGCTACCAGTCTAAAACAGCTGGATCAGCTAGCTACAAGTCTAAAACAGCTGGTTAAGCTAGCTACCAGTCCAAAACAGCTGGCTCAGCTAGCTACCAGTCTAAAACAGCTGGTTCAGTTATCTGCCAGTCTAAAACATTTGGTTCAGCTAGCTACCAGTCTAAAACAGCTGGTTCAGTTAGCTACCAGTCTAAAACAGCTGGATCAGTTAGCTACCAGTCCAAAACAGCTGGTTCAGCTAGCTACCAGTCTAAAACAGCTGGTTCAGTTAGCTACCAGTCTAAAACAGCTGGTTCAGTTAGCTACCACTCCTAAACAGCTGGCTCAGCTAGCTACCAGTCTAAAACAGCTGGTTCAGCTAACAACCAGTCTAAAACAGCTGCTTCAGCTAGCTACCACTCCTAAACAGCTGGTTCAGCTAACAACCAGTCTAAAACAGCTGGTTCAGCTAGCTACCAGTCCTTAACAGCTGGTTCAGCTAGCTACCAGTCTAAAACAGCTGGTTCAGCTAGCTACCAGTCTAAAACAGCTGGTTCAGCTAGCTTCCAGTCAAAAACAGCTGGTTCAGTTAACTACCTGTCTAAAACAGCTGGTTCTGCTAGCTACCAGTCTAAAACATTTGGTTCAGCTAGCTACAAGTCTAAAACAGCTGGTTCAGTTAGCTACCAGTCTAAAACAGCTGGATCAGTTAGCTACCAGTCTAAAACAGCTGGTTCAGCTAGCTACCAGTCTAAAACAGCTGGTTCCGCTAGCTAACAGTCTAAAACATTTGGTTCAGCTAGCTACCAGTCTAAAACAGCTTGTTCAGTTAGCTACCAGTCTAAAACAGCTGGTTCAGTTAGCTACCAGTCTAAAACAGCTGGTTCAGCTAGCTACCAGTCTAAAACAGCTGGTTCAGTTAGCTACCAGTCTAAAACAGCTGGTTCAGTTAGCTACCAGTCTAAAACAGCTGGTTCAGCTAGCTACCAGTCTAAAACAGCTGGTTCAGCTAGCTTCCAGTCAAAAACAGCTGGTTCAGTTAACTACCTGTCTAAAACAGCTGGTTCTGCTAGCTACCAGTCTAAAACATTTGGTTCAGCTAGCTACCAGTCTAAAACAGCTGGTGCAGCTAGCTACCAGTCTAAAACAGCTGGATCAGCTAGCTACCAGTCTAAAACAGCTGGTTAAGCTAGCTACCAGTCCAAAACAGCTGGCTCAGCTAGCTACCAGTCTAAAACAGCTGGTTCAGTTATCTGCCAGTCTAAAACATTTGGTTCAGCTAGCTACCAGTCTAAAACAGCTGGTTCAGTTAGCTACCAGTCTAAAACAGCTGGATCAGTTAGCTACCAGTCCAAAACAGCTGGTTCAGCTAGCTACCAGTCTAAAACAGCTGGTTCAGTTAGCTACCAGTCTAAAACAGCTGGTTCAGTTAGCTACCACTCCTAAACAGCTGGCTCAGCTAGCTACCAGTCTAAAACAGCTGGTTCAGCTAACAACCAGTCTAAAACAGCTGCTTCAGCTAGCTACCACTCCTAAACAGCTGGTTCAGCTAACAACCAGTCTAAAACAGCTGGTTCAGCTAGCTACCAGTCCTTAACAGCTGGTTCAGCTAGCTACCAGTCTAAAACAGCTGGTTCAGCTAGCTACCAGTCTAAAACAGCTGGTTCAGCTAGCTTCCAGTCAAAAACAGCTGGTTCAGTTAACTACCTGTCTAAAACAGCTGGTTCTGCTAGCTACCAGTCTAAAACATTTGGTTCAGCTAGCTACCAGTCTAAAACAGCTGGTGCAGCTAGCTACCAGTCTAAAACAGCTGGATCAGCTAGCTACCAGTCTAAAACAGCTGGTTAAGCTAGCTACCAGTCCAAAACAGCTGACTCAGCTAGCTACCAGTCTAAAACAGCTGGTTCCGCTAGCTACCAGTCTAAAACATTTGGTTCAGCTAGCTACCAGTCTAAAACAGCTTGTTCAGTTAGCTACCAGTCTAAAACAGCTGGTTCAGTTAGCTACCAGTCTAAAACAGCTGGTTCAGCTAGCTACCAGTCTAAAACAGCTGGTTCAGTTAGCTACCAGTCTAAAACAGCTGGTTCAGTTATCTGCCAGTCTAAAACATTTGGTTCAGCTAGCTACCAGTCTAAAACAGATGGTTCTGCTAGCTACCAGTCTAAAACAGCTGGTTCAGCTAGCTACCAGTCTAAAACAGCTGGTGCAGCTAGCTACCAGCCTAAAACAGCTGGATCAGCTAGCTACCAGTCTAAAACAGCTGGTTAAGCTAGCTACCAGTCCAAAACAGCTGGCTCAGCTAGCTACCAGTCTAAAACAGCCGGTTCAGTTATCTGCCAGTCTAAAACATTTGGTTCAGCTAGCTACAAGTCTAAAACAGCTGGTTCAGTTAGCTACCAGTCTAAAACAGCTGGATCAGTTAGCTACCAGTCTAAAACAGCTGGTTCAGCTAGCTACCAGTCTAAAACAGCTGGTTCCGCTAGCTAACAGTCTAAAACATTTGGTTCAGCTAGCTACCAGTCTAAAATAGCTTGTTCAGTTAGCTACCAGTCTAAAACAGCTGGTTCAGTTAGCTACCAGTCTAAAACAGCTGGTTCAGCTAGCTACCAGTCTAAAACAGCTGGTTCAGCTAGCTTCCAGTCAAAAACAGCTGGTTCAGTTAACTACCTGTCTAAAACAGCTGGTTCTGCTAGCTACCAGTCTAAAACATTTGGTTCAGCTAGCTACCAGTCTAAAACAGCTGGTGCAGCTAGCTACCAGTCTAAAACAGCTGGATCAGCTAGCTACCAGTCTAAAACAGCTGGTTAAGCTAGCTACCAGTCCAAAACAGCTGGCTCAGCTAGCTACCAGTCTAAAACAGCTGGTTCAGTTATCTGCCAGTCTAAAACATTTGGTTCAGCTAGCTACCAGTCTAAAACAGCTGGTTCAGTTAGCTACCAGTCTAAAACAGCTGGATCAGTTAGCTACCAGTCCAAAACAGCTGGTTCAGCTAGCTACCAGTCTAAAACAGCTGGTTCCGCTAGCTACCAGTCTAAAACATTTGGTTCAGCTAGCTACCAGTCTAAAACAGCTGGTTCAGTTAGCTACCAGTCTAAAACAGCTGGTTCAGCTAGCTACCAGTCTAAAACAGCTGGTTCAGTTAGCTACCAGTCTAAAACAGCTGGTTCAGCTAGCTTCCAGTCTAAAACATTTGGTTCAGCTAGCTACCAGACTAAAACAGCTGGTTCAGTTAGCTACCAGTCTAAAACAGCTGGTTCAGCTAGCTACCAGTCTAAAACCGCTGGTTCAGCTAGCTACCAGTCTAAACAGCTGGTTCAGCTAGCTACCAGTCCAAAACAGCTGGCTAAGCTAGCTACCAGTCTAAAACAGCTGGTTCAGTTAGCTACCAGTCTAAAACAGCAGGTTCAGCTATTAACCAGTCTAAAACAGCTGGTTCAGCTAGCTACCACTCCTAAACAGCTGGTTCAGCTAACAACCAGTCTAAAACAGCTGGTTCAGCTAGCTACCAATCCTTAACAACTGGTTCAGCTAGCTACCAGTCTAAAACAGCTGGGTCAGCTAGCTACCAGTCTAAACAGCTGTTTCAGCTACCTACCAGTCTAAAACAGCTGGTTCAGCTAGCTACCAGTCTAAACCAGCTGGGTCAGTTAGATACCATTCCAAAACAGCTGGTTCAGCTAGCTACCACTCCAAAACAGCTGGTTCAGCTAGCTACCAGTCTAAAACAGCTGGTTCAGCTAGCTACCACTCCTAAACATCTGGTTCAGCTAACAACCAGTCTAAAACAGTTGGTTCAGCTAGCTACCACTCCTAAACAGCTGGTTCAGCTAGCTTCCAGTCTAAAACCGCTGTTTCAGTTAGCTACCACTCCAAAACAGCTGTTTCAGCTAGCTACCGGTCTAAAATCTTTTGGTTCAGCTAGCTACCAGTCTAAAACATTTGGTTCAGCTAGCTACCAGTCTAAAACAGCTGGTGCAGCTAGCTACCAGTCTAAAACAGCTGGATCAGCTAGCTACCAGTCTAAAACAGCTGGTTAAGCTAGCTACCAGTCCAAAACAGCTGGCTCAGCTAGCTACCAGTCTAAAACAGCTGGTTCAGTTATCTGCCAGTCTAAAACATTTGGTTCAGCTAGCTACCAGTCTAAAACAGCTGGTTCAGTTAGCTACCAGTCTAAAACAGCTGGATCAGTTAGCTACCAGTCCAAAACAGCTGGTTCAGCTAGCTACCAGTCTAAAACAGCTGGTTCCGCTAGCTACCAGTCTAAAACATTTGGTTCAGCTAGCTACCAGTCTAAAACAGCTGGTTCAGTTAGCTACCAGTCTAAAACAGCTGGTTCAGTTAGCTACCAGTCTAAAACAGCTGGTTCAGCTAGCTACCAGTCTAAAACAGCTGGTTCAGTTAGCTACCAGTCTAAAACAGCTGGTTCAGCTAGCTTCCAGTCTAAAACATTTGGTTCAGCTAGCTACCAGTCTAAAATAGCTTGTTCAGTTAGCTACCAGTCTAAAACAGCTGGTTCAGTTAGCTACCAGTCTAAAACAGCTGGTTCAGCTAGCTACCAGTCTAAAACAGCTGGTTCAGCTAGCTTCCAGTCAAAAACAGCTGGTTCAGTTAACTACCTGTCTAAAACAGCTGGTTCTGCTAGCTACCAGTCTAAAACATTTGGTTCAGCTAGCTACCAGTCTAAAACAGCTGGTGCAGCTAGCTACCAGTCTAAAACAGCTGGATCAGCTAGCTACCAGTCTAAAACAGCTGGTTAAGCTAGCTACCAGTCCAAAACAGCTGGCTCAGCTAGCTACCAGTCTAAAACAGCTGGTTCAGTTATCTGCCAGTCTAAAACATTTGGTTCAGCTAGCTACCAGTCTAAAACAGCTGGTTCAGTTAGCTACCAGTCTAAAACAGCTGGATCAGTTAGCTACCAGTCCAAAACAGCTGGTTCAGCTAGCTACCAGTCTAAAACAGCTGGTTCCGCTAGCTACCAGTCTAAAACATTTGGTTCAGCTAGCTACCAGTCTAAAACAGCTGGTTCAGTTAGCTACCAGTCTAAAACAGCTGGTTCAGCTAGCTACCAGTCTAAAACAGCTGGTTCAGTTAGCTACCAGTCTAAAACAGCTGGTTCAGCTAGCTTCCAGTCTAAAACATTTGGTTCAGCTAGCTACCAGACTAAAACAGCTGGTTCAGTTAGCTACCAGTCTAAAACAGCTGGTTCAGCTAGCTACCAGTCTAAAACCGCTGGTTCAGCTAGCTACCAGTCTAAACAGCTGGTTCAGCTAGCTACCAGTCCAAAACAGCTGGCTAAGCTAGCTACCAGTCTAAAACAGCTGGTTCAGTTAGCTACCAGTCTAAAACAGCAGGTTCATCTATTAACCAGTCTAAAACAGCTGGTTCAGCTAGCTACCACTCCTAAACAGCTGGTTCAGCTAACAACCAGTCTAAAACAGCTGGTTCAGCTAGCTACCAATCCTTAACAACTGGTTCAGCTAGCTACCAGTCTAAAACAGCTGGGTCAGCTAGCTACCAGTCTAAACAGCTGTTTCAGCTACCTACCAGTCTAAAACAGCTGGTTCAGCTAGCTACCAGTCTAAACCAGCTGGGTCAGTTAGATACCATTCCAAAACAGCTGGTTCAGCTAGCTACCACTCCAAAACAGCTGGTTCAGCTAGCTACCAGTCTAAAACAGCTGGTTCAGCTAGCTACCACTCCTAAACATCTGGTTCAGCTAACAACCAGTCTAAAACAGTTGGTTCAGCTAGCTACCACTCCTAAACAGCTGGTTCAGCTAGCTTCCAGTCTAAAACCGCTGTTTCAGTTAGCTACCACTCCAAAACAGCTGTTTCAGCTAGCTACCGGTCTAAAATCTTTTGGTTCAGCTAGCTACCAGTCTAAAACATTTGGTTCAGCTAGCTACCAGTCTAAAACAGCTGGTGCAGCTAGCTACCAGTCTAAAACAGCTGGATCAGCTAGCTACCAGTCTAAAACAGCTGGTTAAGCTAGCTACCAGTCCAAAACAGCTGGCTCAGCTAGCTACCAGTCTAAAACAGCTGGTTCAGTTATCTGCCAGTCTAAAACATTTGGTTCAGCTAGCTACCAGTCTAAAACAGCTGGTTCAGTTAGCTACCAGTCTAAAACAGCTGGATCAGTTAGCTACCAGTCCAAAACAGCTGGTTCAGCTAGCTACCAGTCTAAAACAGCTGGTTCCGCTAGCTACCAGTCTAAAACATTTGGTTCAGCTAGCTACCAGTCTAAAACAGCTGGTTCAGTTAGCTACCAGTCTAAAACAGCTGGTTCAGTTAGCTACCAGTCTAAAACAGCTGGTTCAGCTAGCTACCAGTCTAAAACAGCTGGTTCAGTTAGCTACCAGTCTAAAACAGCTGGTTCAGCTAGCTTCCAGTCTAAAACATTTGGTTCAGCTAGCTACCAGACTAAAACAGCTGGTTCAGTTAGCTACCAGTCTAAAACAGCTGGTTCAGCTAGCTACCAGTCTAAAACCGCTGGTTCAGCTAGCTACCAGTCTAAACAGCTGGTTCAGCTAGCTACCAGTCCAAAACAGCTGGCTAAGCTAGCTACCAGTCTAAAACAGCTGGTTCAGTTAGCTACCAGTCTAAAACAGCAGGTTCAGCTAGCTACCAGTCTAAAACAGCTGGTTCAGCTAGCTACCACTCCTAAACAGCTGGTTCAGCTAACAACCAGTCTAAAACAGCTGGTTCAGCTAGCTACCAATCCTTAACAACTGGTTCAGCTAGCTACCAGTCTAAAACAGCTGGGTCAGCTAGCTACCAGTCTAAACAGCTGTTTCAGCTACCTACCAGTCTAAAACAGCTGGTTCAGCTAGCTACCAGTCTAAATCAGCTGGGTAAGTTAGATACAATTCCAAAATAGCTGGTTCAGCTAGCTACCACTCCAAAACAGCTGGTTCAGCTAGCTACCAGTCTAAAACAGCTGGTTCAGTTAGCTACCAGTCTAAAACAGCTGGTTCAGTTAGCTACCACTCCTAAACAGCTGGCTCAGCTAGCTACCAGTCTAAAACAGCTGGTTCAGCTAACAACCAGTCTAAAACAGCTGCTTCAGCTAGCTACCACTCCTAAACAGCTGGTTCAGCTAACAACCAGTCTAAAACAGCTGGTTCAGCTAGCTACCAGTCCTTAACAGCTAGTTCAGCTAGCTACCAGTCTAAAACAGCTGGTTCAGTTAGCTACCAGTCTAAAACAGCTGGTTCAGTTAGCTACCAGTCTAAAACAGCTGGGTCAGCTAGCTACCAGTCTAAACAGCTGTTTCAGCTACCTACCAGTCTAAACCAGCTGGGTAAGTTAGATACCATTCCAAAACAGCTGGTTCAGCTAGCTACCACTCCAAAACAGCTGGTTCAGCTAGCTACCAGTCTAAAACAGCTGGTTCAGTTAGCTACCAGTCTAAAACAGCTGGTTCAGTTAGCTACCACTCCTAAACAGCTGGTTCAGCTAGCTACCAGTCTAAAACCGCTGTTTCAGTTTGCTACCACTCCAAAACAGCTGTTTCAGCTAGCTACCGGTCTAAAACATTTGGTTCAGCTAGCTACCAGTCTAAAACAGCTGGTTCAGTTAGCTACCAGTCTAAAACAGCGGGTTCAGCTAGCTACCAGTCGAAAACATTTGGTTCGGCTAGCTACCAGTCTAAAACAGCTCGTTCAGTTAGCTACCAGTCTAAAACAGCTGGTTCAGCTAGCTACCAGTCTAAAACAGCTGGTTCAGTAAGCTACCAGTCTAAAACAGCTGGTTCAGTTAGCTACCAGTCTAAAACAGCTGGTTCAGTTAGCTACCAGTCTAAAACAGCTGGTTCAGTTAGCTACCAGTCTAAAACAGCTGGTTCAGCTAGCTACCAGTCTAAAACAGCTGGTTCAGCTAGCTTCCAGTCTAAAACAGCTGGTTCAGTTAGCTACCAGTCTAAAACAGATGGTTCTGCTAGCTACCAGTCTAAAACATTTGGTTCAGCTAGCTACCAGTCTAAAACAGCTGGTGCAGCTAGCTACCAGTCTAAAACAGCTGGATCAGATAGCTACCAGTCTAAAACAGCTGGTTAAGCTAGCTACCAGTCCAAAACAGCTGGCTCAGCTAGCTACCAGTCTAAAACAGCTGGTTCAGTTATCTGCCAGTCTAAAACATTTGGTTCAGCTAGCTACCAGTCTAAAACAGCTGGTTCAGTTAGCTACCAGTCTAAAACAGCTGGATCAGTTAGCTACCAGTCTAAAACAGCTGGTTCAGCTAGCTACCAGTCTAAAACAGCTGGTTCCGCTAGCTACCAGTCTAAAACATTTGGTTCAGCTAGCTACCAGTCTAAAACAGCTTGTTCAGTTAGCTACCAGTCTAAAACAGCTGGTTCAGTTAGCTACCAGTCTAAAACAGCTGGTTCAGCTAGCTACCAGTCTAAAACAGCTGGTTCAGTTAGCTACCAGTCTAAAACAGCTGGTTCAGTTAGCTACCAGTCTAAAACAGCTGGTTCAGCTAGCTACCAGTCTAAAACAGCTGGTTCAGCTAGCTTCCAGTCAAAAACAGCTGGTTCAGTTAACTACCTGTCTAAAACAGCTGGTTCTGCTAGCTACCAGTCTAAAACATTTGGTTCAGCTAGCTACCAGTCTAAAACAGCTGGTGCAGCTAGCTACCAGTCTAAAACAGCTGGATCAGCTAGCTACCAGTCTAAAACAGCTGGTTAAGCTAGCTACCAGTCCAAAACAGCTGACTCAGCTAGCTACCAGTCTAAAACAGCTGGTTCCGCTAGCTACCAGTCTAAAACATTTGGTTCAGCTAGCTACCAGTCTAAAACAGCTTGTTCAGTTAGCTACCAGTCTAAAACAGCTGGTTCAGTTAGCTACCAGTCTAAAACAGCTGGTTCAGCTAGCTACCAGTCTAAAACAGCTGGTTCAGTTAGCTACCAGTCTAAAACAGCTGGTTCAGTTATCTGCCAGTCTAAAACATTTGGTTCAGCTAGCTACCAGTCTAAAACAGCTGGTTCAGTTAGCTACCAGTCTAAAACAGCTGGATCAGTTAGCTACCAGTCCAAAACAGCTGGTTCAGCTAGCTACCAGTCTAAAACAGCTGGTTCCGCTAGCTACCAGTCTAAAACATTTGGTTCAGCTAGCTACCAGTCTAAAACAGCTGGTTCAGTTAGCTACCAGTCTAAAACAGCTGGTTCAGCTAGCTACCAGTCTAAAACAGCTGGTTCAGCTAGCTACCAGTCTAAAACAGCTGGTTCAGTTAGCTACCAGTCTAAAACAGCTGGTTCAGCTAGCTACCAGTCTAAAACATTTGGTTCAGCTAGCTACCAGACTAAAACAGCTGGTTCAGTTAGCTACCAGTCTAAAACAGCTGGTTCAGCTAGCTACCAGTCTAAAACCGCTGGTTCAGCTAGCTACCAGTCTAAACAGCTGGTTCAGCTAGCTACCAGTCCAAAACAGCTGGCTAAGCTAGCTACCAGTCTAAAACAGCTGGTTCAGTTAGCTACCAGTCTAAAACAGCAGGTTCAGCTAACAACCAGTCTAAAACAGCTGGTTCAGCTAGCTACCACTCCTAAACAGCTGGTTCAGCTAACAACCAGTCTAAAACAGCTGGTTCAGCTAGCTACCAATCCTTAACAACTGGTTCAGCTAGCTACCAGTCTAAAACAGCTGGGTCAGCTAGCTACCAGTCTAAACAGCTGTTTCAGCTACCTACCAGTCTAAAACAGCTGGTTCAGCTAGCTACCAGTCTAAACCAGCTGGGTCAGTTAGATACGATTCCAAAACAGCTGGTTCAGCTAGCTACCACTCCAAAACAGCTGGTTCAGCTAGCTACCAGTCTAAAACAGCTGGTTCAGCTAGCTACCACTCCTAAACATCTGGTTCAGCTAACAACCAGTCTAAAACAGTTGGTTCAGCTAGCTACCACTCCTAAACAGTTGGTTCAGCTAGCTTCCAGTCTAAAACCGCTGTTTCAGTTAGCTACCACTCCAAAACAGCTGTTTCAGCTAGCTACCGGTCTAAAACCTTTTGGTTCAGCTAGCTACCAGTCTAAAACAGCTGGTTCAGTTAGCTACCAGTCTAAAACAGCTGGTTCAGCTAGCTACCAGTCTAAAACAGCTGGTTCAGTTAGCTACCAGTCTAAAACATTTGGTTCAGCTAGCTACCAGTCTAAAACAGCTGGATCAGTTCGCTACCAGTCTAAAACAGCTGGTTCAGCTAGCTAGCAGTCTAAAACAGCTGGTTCAGCTAGCTTCCAGTCTAAAACAGCTGGTTCAGTTAGCTACCAGTCTAAAACAGCTGGTTCTGCTAGCTACCAGTCAAAAACATTTGGTTCAGCTAGCTACCAGTCTAAAACAGCTGGTGCAGCTAGCTACCAGTCTAAAACAGCTGGATCAGCTAGCTACCAGTCTAAAACAGCTGGTTCAGTGAGCTACCAGTCCAAAACAGCTGGCTCAGCTAGCTACCAGTCTAAAACAGCTGGTTCAGTTATATGCCAGTCTAAAACATTTGGTTCAGCTAGCTACCAGTCTAAAACAGCTGGTTCAGTTAGCTACCAGTCTAAAACAGCTGGATCAGTTAGCCTCAGTCTAAAACAGCTGGTTCAGCTAGCTACCAGTCTAAAACAGCTGGTTCCGTAGCTACCAGTCTAAAACATTTGGTTCACCTAGCTACCAGTCTAAAACAGCTGGTTCAGTTAGCTACCAGTCTAAAACAGCTGGTTCAGTTAGCTACCAGTCGAAAACAGCTGGTTCAGCTAGCTACCAGTCTAAAACAGCTGGTTCAGTTAGCTACCAGTCTAAAACAGCTGGTTCAGCTAGCTACCAGTCTAAAACAGCTGGTTCAGCTAGCTACCAGTCTAAAACAGCTGGTTCAGTTAGCTACCAGTCTAAAACATTTAGTTCAGCTAGCTACCAGTCTAAAACAGCTGGTTCAGCTAGCTAGCAGTCTAAAACAGCTGGTTCAGCTAGCTTCCAGTCTAAAACAGCTGGTTCAGTTAGCTACCAGTCTAAAACAGCTGGTTCTGCTAGCTACCAGTCTAAAACAGCTGGTTCAGTTAGCTACCAGTCTAAAACAGCTGGTTCAGTTAGCTACCAGTCTAAAACAGCTGGTTCAGCTAGCTACCAGTCTAAAACAGCTGGTTCAGCTAGCTTCCAGTCAAAAACAGCTGGTTCAGTTAACTACCTGTCTAAAACAGCTGGTTCTGCTAGCTACCAGTCTAAAACATTTGGTTCAGCTAGCTACCAGTCTAAAACAGCTGGTGCAGCTAGCTACCAGTCTAAAACAGCTGGATCAGCTAGCTACCAGTCTAAAACAGCTGGTTAAGCTAGCTACCAGTCCAAAACAGCTGACTCAGCTAGCTACCAGTCTAAAACAGCTGGTTCCGCTAGCTACCAGTCTAAAACATTTGGTTCAGCTAGCTACCAGTCTAAAACAGCTTGTTCAGTTAGCTACCAGTCTAAAACAGCTGGTTCAGTTAGCTACCAGTCTAAAACAGCTGGTTCAGCTAGCTACCAGTCTAAAACAGCTGGTTCAGTTAGCTACCAGTCTAAAACAGCTGGTTCAGTTATCTGCCAGTCTAAAACATTTGGTTCAGCTAGCTACCAGTCTAAAACAGCTGGTTCAGTTAGCTACCAGTCTAAAACAGCTGGATCAGTTAGCTACCAGTCCAAAACAGCTGGTTCAGCTAGCTACCAGTCTAAAACAGCTGGTTCCGCTAGCTACCAGTCTAAAACATTTGGTTCAGCTAGCTACCAGTCTAAAACAGCTGGTTCAGTTAGCTACCAGTCTAAAACAGCTGGTTCAGCTAGCTACCAGTCTAAAACAGCTGGTTCAGCTAGCTACCAGTCTAAAACAGCTGGTTCAGTTAGCTACCAGTCTAAAACAGCTGGTTCAGCTAGCTACCAGTCTAAAACATTTGGTTCAGCTAGCTACCAGACTAAAACAGCTGGTTCAGTTAGCTACCAGTCTAAAACAGCTGGTTCAGCTAGCTACCAGTCTAAAACCGCTGGTTCAGCTAGCTACCAGTCTAAACAGCTGGTTCAGCTAGCTACCAGTCCAAAACAGCTGGCTAAGCTAGCTACCAGTCTAAAACAGCTGGTTCAGTTAGCTACCAGTCTAAAACAGCAGGTTCAGCTAACAACCAGTCTAAAACAGCTGGTTCAGCTAGCTACCACTCCTAAACAGCTGGTTCAGCTAACAACCAGTCTAAAACAGCTGGTTCAGCTAGCTACCAATCCTTAACAACTGGTTCAGCTAGCTACCAGTCTAAAACAGCTGGTTCAGCTAGCTACCAGTCTAAACCAGCTGGGTCAGTTAGATACGATTCCAAAACAGCTGGTTCAGCTAGCTACCACTCCAAAACAGCTTGTTCAGCTAGCTACCAGTCTAAAACAGCTGGTTCAGCTAGCTACCACTCCTAAACATCTGGTTCAGCTAACAACCAGTCTAAAACAGTTGGTTCAGCTAGCTACCACTCCTAAACAGCTGGTTCAGCTAGCTTCCAGTCTAAAACCGCTGTTTCAGTTAGCTACCACTCCAAAACAGCTGTTTCAGCTAGCTACCGGTCTAAAACCTTTTGGTTCAGCTAGCTACCAGTCTAAAACAGCTGGTTCAGTTAGCTACCAGTCTAAAACAGCTGGTTCAGCTAGCTACCAGTCTAAAACAGCTGGTTCAGTTAGCTACCAGTCTAAAACATTTGGTTCAGCTAGCTACCAGTCTAAATCAGCTGGTTCAGTTAGCTACCAGTCTAAAACATTTGGTTCAGCTAGCTACCAGTCTAAAACAGCTGGTTCAGCTAGCTAGCAGTCTAAAACAGCTGGTTCAGCTAGCTTCCAGTCTAAAAAAGCTGGTTCAGTTAGCTACCAGTCTAAAACAGCTGGTTCTGCTAGCTACCAGTCAAAAACATTTGGTTCAGCTAGCTACCAGTCTAAAACAGCTGGTGCAGCTAGCTACCAGTCTAAAACAGCTGGATCAGCTAGCTACCAGTCTAAAACAGCTGGTTCAGCGAGCTACCAGTCCAAAACAGCTGGCTCAGCTAGCTACCAGTCTAAAACAGCTGGTTCAGTTATATGCCAGTCTAAAACATTTGGTTCAGCTAGCTACCAGTCTAAAACAGCTGGTTCAGTTAGCTACCAGTCTAAAACAGCTGGATCAGTTAGCCTCAGTCTAAAACAGCTGGTTCAGCTAGCTACCAGTCTAAAACAGCTGGTTCCGTAGCTACCAGTCTAAAACATTTGGTTCACCTAGCTACCAGTCTAAAACAGCTGGTTCAGTTAGCTACCAGTCTAAAACAGCTGGTTCAGTTAGCTACCAGTCGAAAACAGCTGGTTCAGCTAGCTACCAGTCTAAAACAGCTGGTTCAGTTAGCTACCAGTCTAAAACAGCTGGTTCAGCTAGCTACCAGTCTAAAACAGCTGGTTCAGCTAGCTACCAGTCTAAAACAGCTGGTTCAGTTAGCTACCAGTCTAAAACATTTAGTTCAGCTAGCTACCAGTCTAAAACAGCTGGTTCAGCTAGCTAGCAGTCTAAAACAGCTGGTTCAGCTAGCTTCCAGTCTAAAACAGCTGGTTCAGTTAGCTACCAGTCTAAAACAGCTGGTTCTGCTAGCTACCAGTCAAAAACATTTGGTTCAGCTAGCTACCAGTCTAAAACAGCTGGTGCAGCTAGCTACCAGTCTAAAACAGCTGGATCAGCTAGCTACCAGTCTAAAACAGCTGGTTCAGTTATATGCCAGTCTAAAACATTTGGTTCAGCTAGCTACCAGTCTAAAACAGCTGGTTCAGTTAGCTACCAGTCTAAAACAGCTGGATCAGCTAGCTACCAGTCTAAACCAGCTGGGTAAGTTAGATACCATTCCAAAACAGCTGGTTCAGCTAGCTACCACTCCAAAACAGCTGGTTCAGCTAGCTACCAGTCTAAAACAGCTGGTTCAGTTAGCTACCAGTCTAAAACAGCTGGTTCAGTTAGCTACCACTCCTAAACAGCTGGTTCAGCTAGCTACCAGTCTAAAACCGCTGTTTCAGTTAGCTACCACTCCAAAACAGCTGTTTCAGCTAGCTACCGGTCTAAAACATTTGGTTCAGCTAGCTACCAGTCTAAAACAGCTGGTTCAGTTAGCTACCAGTCTAAAACAGCTGGTTCAGTTAGCTACCAGTCTAAAACAGCGGGTTCAGCTAGCTACCAGTCGAAAACATTTGGTTCAGCTAGCTACCAGTCTAAAACAGCTCGTTCAGTTAGCTACCAGTCTAAAACAGCTGGTTCAGCTAGCTACCAGTCTAAAACAGCTGGTTCAGTAAGCTACCAGTCTAAAACAGCTGGTTCAGTTAGCTACCAGTCTAAAACAGCTGGTTCAGTTAGCTACCAGTCTAAAACAGCTGGTTCAGTTAGCTACCAGTCTAAAACAGCTGGTTCAGCTAGCTACCAGTCTAAAACAGCTGGTTCAGCTAGCTTCCAGTCTAAAACAGCTGGTTCAGTTAGCTACCAGTCTAAAACAGATGGTTCTGCTAGCTACCAGTCTAAAACATTTGGTTCAGCTAGCTACCAGTCTAAAACAGCTGGTGCAGCTAGCTACCAGTCTAAAACAGCTGGATCAGCTAGCTACCAGTCTAAAACAGCTGGTTAAGCTAGCTACCAGTCCAAAACAGCTGGCTCAGCTAGCTACCAGTCTAAAACAGCTGGTTCAGTTATCTGCCAGTCTAAAACATTTGGTTCAGCTAGCTACCAGTCTAAAACAGCTGGTTCAGTTAGCTACCAGTCTAAAACAGCTGGATCAGTTAGCTACCAGTCTAAAACAGCTGGTTCAGCTAGCTACCAGTCTAAAACAGCTGGTTCCGCTAGCTACCAGTCTAAAACATTTGGTTCAGCTAGCTACCAGTCTAAAACAGCTTGTTCAGTTAGCTACCAGTCTAAAACAGCTGGTTCAGTTAGCTACCAGTCTAAAACAGCTGGTTCAGCTAGCTACCAGTCTAAAACAGCTGGTTCAGTTAGCTACCAGTCTAAAACAGCTGGTTCAGTTAGCTACCAGTCTAAAACAGCTGGTTCAGCTAGCTACCAGTCTAAAACAGCTGGTTCAGCTAGCTTCCAGTCAAAAACAGCTGGTTCAGTTAACTACCTGTCTAAAACAGCTGGTTCTGCTAGCTACCAGTCTAAAACATTTGGTTCAGCTAGTTACCAGTCTAAAACAGCTGGTGCAGCTAGCTACCAGTCTAAAACAGCTGGATCAGCTAGCTACCAGTCTAAAACAGCTGGTTAAGCTAGCTACCAGTCCAAAACAGCTGGCTCAGCTAGCTACCAGTCTAAAACAGCTGGTTCAGTTATCTGCCAGTCTAAAACATTTGGTTCAACTAGCTACCAGTCTAAAACAGCTGGTTCAGTTAGCTACCAGTCTAAAACAGCTGGATCAGTTAGCTACCAGTCTAAAACAGCTGGTTCAGCTAGCTACCAGTCTAAAACATTTGGTTCAGCTAGCTACCAGACTAAAACAGCTGGTTCAGTTAGCTACCAGTCTAAAACAGCTGGTTCAGCAAGCTACCAGTCTAAAACCGCTGGTTCAGCTAGCTACCAGTCTAAACAGCTGGTTCAGCTAGCTACCAGTCCAAAACAGCTGGCTAAGCTAGCTACCAGTCTAAAACAGCTGGTTCAGTTAGCTACCAGTCTAAAACAGCAGGTTCAGCTAACAACCAGTCTAAAACAGCTGGTTCAGCTAGCTACCACTCCTAAACAGCTGGTTCAGCTAACAACCAGTCTAAAACAGCTGGTTCAGCTAGCTACCAATCCTTAACAACTGGTTCAGCTAGCTACCAGTCTAAAACAGCTGGGTCAGCTAGCTACCAGTCTAAACAGCTGTTTCAGCTAGCTACCAGTCTAAAACAGCTGGTTCAGCTAGCTACCACTCCAAAACAGCTGGTTCAGCTAGCTACCACTCCTAAACAGCTGGTTCAGCTAGCTTCCAGTCTAAAACCGCTGTTTCAGTTAGCTACCACTCCAAAACAGCTGTTTCAGCTAGCTACCGGTCTAAAACCTTTTGGTTCAGCTAGCTACCAGTCTAAAACAGCTGGTTCAGTTAGCTACCAGTCTAAAACAGCTGGTTCAGCTAGCTACCAGTCTAAAACAGCTGGTTCAGTTAGCTACCAGTCTAAAACAGCTGGATCAGTTAGCTACCAGTCTAAAACAGCTGGTTTCATCTAGCTACCAGTCTAAAACAGCTGGTTCCGCTAGCTACCAGTCTAAAACATTTGGTTCAGCTAGCTACCAGTCTAAAACAGCTGGTTCAGTTCGCTCCCAGTCTAAAACAGCTGGTTCAGCTAGCTAGCAGTCTAAAACAGCTGGTTCAGCTAGCTTCCAGTCTAAAACAGCTGGTTCAGTTAGCTACCAGTCTAAAACAGCTGGTTCTGCTAGCTACCAGTCAAAAACATTTGGTTCAGCTAGCTACCAGTCTAAAACAGCTGGTGCAGCTAGCTACCAGTCTAAAACAGCTGGATCAGCTAGCTACCAGTCTAAAACAGCTGGTTCAGCGAGCTACCAGTCCAAAACAGCTGGCTCAGCTAGCTACCAGTCTAAAACAGCTGGTTCAGTTATATGCCAGTCTAAAACATTTGGTTCAGCTAGCTACCAGTCTAAAACAGCTGGTTCAGTTAGCTACCAGTCTAAAACAGCTGGATCAGTTAGCCTCAGTCTAAAACAGCTGGTTCAGCTAGCTACCAGTCTAAAACAGCTGGTTCCGTAGCTACCAGTCTAAAACATTTGGTTCAGCTAGCTACCAGTCTAAAACAGCTGGTTCAGTTAGCTACCAGTCTAAAACAGCTGGTTCAGTTAGCTACCAGTCGAAAACAGCTGGTTCAGCTAGCTACCAGTCTAAAACAGCTGGTTCAGTTAGCTACCAGTCTAAAACAGCTGGTTCAGCTAGCTACCAGTCTAAAACAGCTGGTTCAGCTAGCTACCAGTCTAAAACAGCTGGTTCAGTTAGCTACCAGTCTAAAACATTTAGTTCAGCTAGCTACCAGTCTAAAACAGCTGGTTCAGCTAGCTAGCAGTCTAAAACAGCTGGTTCAACTAGCTTCCAGTCTAAAACAGCTGGATCAGCTAGCTACCAGTCTAAAACAGCTGGTTCAGCGAGCTACCAGTCCAAAACAGCTGGCTCAGCTAGCTACCAGTCTAAAACAGCTGGTTCAGTTATATGCCAGTCTAAAACATTTGGTTCAGCTAGCTACCAGTCTAAAACAGCTGGTTCAGTTAGCTACCAGTCTAAAACAGCTGGATCAGTTAGCCTCAGTCTAAAACAGCTGGTTCAGCTAGCTACCAGTCTAAAACAGCTGGTTCCGTAGCTACCAGTCTAAAACATTTGGTTCAGCTAGCTACCAGTCTAAAACAGCTGGTTCAGTTAGCTACCAGTCTAAAACAGCTGGTTCAGTTAGCTACCAGTCGAAAACAGCTGGTTCAGCTAGCTACCAGTCTAAAACAGCTGGTTCAGTTAGCTACCAGTCTAAAACAGCTGGTTCAGCTAGCTACCAGTCTAAAACAGCTGGTTCAGCTAGCTACCAGTCTAAAACAGCTGGTTCAGTTAGCTACCAGTCTAAAACATTTAGTTCAGCTAGCTACCAGTCTAAAACAGCTGGTTCAGCTAGCTAGCAGTCTAAAACAGCTGGTTCAACTAGCTTCCAGTCTAAAACAGCTGGTTCAGTTAGCTACCAGTCTAAAACAGCTGGTTCTGCTAGCTACCAGTCAAAAACATTTGGTTCAGCTAGCTACCAGTCTAAAACAGCTGGTGCAGCTAGCTACCAGTCTAAAACAGCTGGATCAGCTAGCTACCAGTCTAAAACAGCTGGTTCAATTATATGCCAGTCTAAAACATTTGGTTCAGCTAGCTACCAGTCTAAAACAGCTGGTTCAGTTAGCTACCAGTCTAAAACAGCTGGATCAGTTAGCCTCAGTCTAAAACAGCTGGTTCAGCTAGCTACCAGTCTAAAACAGCTGGTTCCGTAGATACCAGTCTAAAACATTTGGTTCAGCTAGCTACCAGTCTAAAACAGCAGGTTCAGTTAGCTACCAGTCTAAAACAGCTGGTTCAGTTAGCTACCAGTCGAAAACAGCTGGTTCAGCTAGCTACCAGTCTAAAACAGCTGGTTCAGTTAGCTACCAGTCTAAAACAGCTGGTTCAGCTAGCTACCAGTCTAAAACAGCTGGTTCAGCTAGCTACCAGTCTAAAACAGCTGGTTCAGTTAGCTACCAGTCTAAAACATTTGGTTCAGCTAGCTACCAGTCTAAAACAGCTGGATCAGTTAGCCTCAGTCTAAAACAGCTGGTTCAGCTAGCTACCAGTCTAAAACAGCTGGTTCCGCTAGCTACCAGTCTAAAACATTTGGTTCAGCTAGCTACCAGTCTAAAACAGCTGGTTCCGCTAGTTACCAGTCTAAAACATTTGGTTCAGCTAGCTACCAGTCTAAAACATCTGGTTCAGCTAGCTACCAGTCTAAAACATTTGGTTCAGCTAGCTACCAGTCTAAAACATTTGGTTCAGCTAGCTACCAGTCTAAAACATTTGGTTCAGCTAGCTACCAGTCTAAAACATTTGGTTCAGCTAGCTACCAGTCTAAAACATTTGGTTCAGCTAGCTACCAGTCTAAAACATTTGGTTCAGCTAGCTACCAGTCTAAAACATTTGGTTCAGCTAGCTACCAGTCTAAAACATTTTGTTCAGTTAGCTACCCGTCTAAAACAGCTGGTTCAGCTAGCTACCAGTCTAAAACAGCTGGTTCAGCTAGCTACCAGTCTAAAACAGCTGGTTCAGCTAGCTACCAGTCAAAAACAGCTGGTTCAGCTAGCTACCAGTCAAAAACAGCTGGTTCAGCTAGCTACCAGTCTAAAACAGCTGGTTCAGCTAGCTACCAGTCTAAAACAGCTGGTTCAGCTAGCTACCAGTCCAAAACAGCTGGTTCAGCTAGCTACCAGTCTAAAACAGCTGGTTCAGCTAGCTACCAGTCTAAAAAAGCTGGTTCAGCTAGCTACCAGTCTAAAAAAGCTGGTTCAGCTAGCTACCAGTCTAAAACAGCTGGCTCAGCTAGCTACCAGTCTAAAACAGCTGGCTCAGCTAGCTACCAGTCTAAAACAGCTGGCTCAGCTAGCTACCAGTCTAAAACAGCTGGTTCAGTTAGCTACCAGTCTAAAACAGCTGGCTCTGCTAGCTACCAGTCTAAAACAGCTGACTCAGCTAGCTACAAGTCTAGAACTGCTGGTTCAGCTAGCTACCAGTCTAAAACAGCTGGTTCAGTTAGCTACCAGTCTAAAACAGCTGGTTCAGCTAGCTACCAGTCTAAAACAGCTGGTTCAGCTAGCTACCAGTCTAAAACAGCTGGTTCAGCTAGCTACCAGTCTAAAACAGCTGGTTCAGCTAGCTACCAGTCTAAAACAGCTGGTTCAGTTAGCTACCAGTCTAAAACAGCTGGTTCAGCTAGCGACCAGTCTAAAACAGCTGGTTCAGCTAGCTACCAGTCTAAAAGCTGGTTCAGCTAGCTACCAGTCTAAAACAGCAGGTTCAGCTATTAACCAGTCTAAAACAGCTGACTCAGCTAGCTACAAGTCTAGAACTGCTGGTTCAGCTAGCTACCAGTCCAAAACAGCTGGCTAAGCTAGCTACCAGTCTAAAACAGCTGGTTCAGTTAGCTACCAGTCTAAAACAGCAGGTTCAGCTATTAACCAGTCTAAAACAGCTGGTTCAGCTAGCTACCACTCCTAAACAGCTGGTTCAGCTAACAACCAGTCTAAAACAGCTGGTTCAGCTAGCTACCAATCCTTAACAACTGGTTCAGCTAGCTACCAGTCTAAAACAGCTGGGTCAGCTAGCTACCAGTCTAAACAGCTGTTTCAGCTACCTACCAGTCTAAAACAGCTGGTTCAGCTAGCTACCAGTCTAAACCAGCTGGGTCAGTTAGATACCATTCCAAAACAGCTGGTTCAGCTAGCTACCACTCCAAAACAGCTGGTTCAGCTAGCTACCAGTCTAAAACAGCTGGTTCAGCTAGCTACCACTCCTAAACATCTGGTTCAGCTAACAACCAGTCTAAAACAGTTGGTTCAGCTAGCTACCACTCCTAAACAGCTGGTTCAGCTAGCTTCCAGTCTAAAACCGCTGTTTCAGTTAGCTACCACTCCAAAACAGCTGTTTCAGCTAGCTACCGGTCTAAAATCTTTTGGTTCAGCTAGCTACCAGTCTAAAACAGCTGGTTCAGTTAGCTACCAGTCTAAAACAGCTGGTTCAGCTAGCTACCAGTCTAAAACAGCTGGTTCAGTTAGCTACCAGTCTAAAACAGCTGGTTCAGCTAGCTACCAGTCTAAAACAGCTGGTTCAGTTAGCTACCAGTCTAAAACAGCTGGATCAGTTAGCTACCAGTCTAAAACAGCTGGTTTCATCTAGCTACCAGTCTAAAACAGCTGGTTCAGCTAGCTTCCAGTCTAAAACAGCTGGTTCAGTTAGCTACCAGTCTAAAACAGCTGGTTCTGCTAGCTACCAGTCAAAAACATTTGGTTCAGCTAGCAACCAGTCTAAAACAGCTGGTGCAGCTAGCTACCAGTCTAAAACAGCTGGATCAGCTAGCTACCAGTCTAAAACAGCTGGTTCAGCTAGCTACCAGTCCAAAACAGCTGGCTCTGCTAGCTACCAGTCTAAAACAGCTGGTTCAGTTATCTGCCAGTCTAAAACATTTGGTTCAGCTAGCTACCAGTCTAAAACAGCTGGTTCAGCTAGCTACCAGTCTAAAACAGCTGGATCAGTTAGCCTCAGTCTAAAACAGCTGGTTCAGCTAGCTACCAGTCTAAAACAGCTGGTTACGTAGCTACCAGTCTAAAACATTTGGTTCAGCTAGCTACCAGTCTAAAACAGCTGGTTCAGTTAGCTACCAGTCTAAAACAGCTGGTTCAGTTAGCTACCAGTCGAAAACAGCTGGATCAGCTAGCTACTAGTCTAAAACAGCTGGTTCAGTTAGCTACCAGTCTAAAACAGCTGGTTCAGCTAGCTACCAGTCTAAAACAGCTGGTTCAGCTAGCTACCAGTCTAAAACAGCTGGTTCAGTTAGCTACCAGTCTAAAACATTTGGTTCAGCTAGCTACCAGTCTAAAACAGCTGGATCAGTTAGCCTCAGTCTAAAACAGCTGGTTCAGCTAGCTACCAGTCTAAAACAGCTGGTTCCGCTAGCTACCAGTCTAAAACATTTGGTTCAGCTAGCTACCAGTCTAAAACAGCTGGTTCAGCTAGCTACCAGTCTAAAACAGCTGGTTCAGCTAGCTACCAGTCTAAAACAGCTGGTTCTGCTAGCTACCAGTCTAAAACATTTGGTTCAGCTAGCAACCAGTCTAAAACATTTGGTTCAGCTATTTACCAGTCTAAAACATTTGGTTCAGCTAGCTACCAGTCTAAAACATTTTGTTCAGCTAGCTACCAGTCTAAAACATTTGGTTCAGCTAGCTACCAGTCTAAAACATTTGGTTCAGCTAGCTACCAGTCTAAAACATTTGGTTCAGCTAGCTACCAGTCTAAAACATTTGGTTCAGCTAGCCACCAGTCTAAAACATTTGGTTCAGCTAGCTACCAGTCTAAAACATTTGGTTCAGTTAGCTACCAGTCTAAAACAGCTGGTTCAGCTAGCTACCAGTCTAAAACAGCTGGTTCAGCTAGCTACCAGTCTAAAACAGCTGGTTCAGCTAGCTACCAGTCAAAAACAGCTGGTTCAGCTAGCTACCAGTCTAAAACAGCTTGTTCAGCTAGCTACCAGTCTAAAACAGCTGGTTCAGCTAGCTACCAGTCCAAAACAGCTGGTTCAGCTAGCTACCAGTCTAAAACAGCTGGTTCAGCTAGCTACCAGTCTAAAAAAGCTGGTTCAGCTAGCTACCAGTCTAAAACAGCTGGCTCAGCTAGCTACCAGTCCAAAACAGCTGTCTCAGCTAGCTACCAGTCTAAAACAGCTGGCTCAGCTAGCTACCAGTCTAAAACAGCTGGTTCAGTTAGCTACCAGTCTAAAACAGTTGGTTCAGCTAGCTACCAGTCTAAAACAGCTGGCTCTGCTAGCTACCAGTCTAAAACAGCTGACTCAGCTAGCTACAAGTCTAGAACTGCTGGTTCAGCTAGCTACCAGTCTAAAACAGCTGGTTCAGTTAGCTACCAGTCTAAAACAGCTGGTTCAGCTAGCTACCAGTCTAAAACAGCTGGTTCAGCTAGCTACCAGTCCAAAACAGCTGGTTCAGCTAGCAACCAGTCTAAAACAGCTGGTTCAGTTAGCTACCAGTCTAAAACAGCTGGTTCAGCTAGCGACCAGTCTAAAACAGCTGGTTCAGCAAGCTACCAGTCCAAAATATTTGGTTCAGCGAGCTACCAGTCTAAAACAGCTGGTTCAGCTAGCTACCAGTCTAAAAGCTGGTTCAGCTAGCTACCAGTCCAAAACAGCTGGTTCAGCTAGCTACCAGTCTAAAACCGCTGGTTCAGTTAGCTACCAGTCTAAAACAGCTGGTTCAGCTAGCTACCAGTCTAAAACAGCTGGTTCAGCTATCTACCAGTCCAAAACAGCTGGTTCAGCTAGCTACCAGTCTAAAACAGCTGGTTCAGCTAGCTACCAGTCTAAAACAGCTGGCTCAGCTAGCTACCAGTCTAAAACAGCTGACTCAGCTAGCTACAAGTCTAGAACTGCTGGTTCAGCTAGCTACCAGTCTAAAACAGCTGGTTCAGTTAGCTACCAGTCTAAAACAGCTGGTTCAGCTAGCTACCAGTCTAAAACAGCTGGTTCAGCTAGCTACCAGTCCAAAACAGCTGGTTCAGCTAGCTACCAGTCCAAAACAGCTGGTTCAGCTAGCAACCAGTCTAAAACAGCTGGTTCAGTTAGCTACCAGTCTAAAACAGCAGTTCAGCTAGCTAGCATTCTAAAACAGCTGGTTCAGCTAGCTACCAGTCCAAAATATTTGGTTCAGCTAGCTACCAGTCCAAAATATTTGGTTCAGCGAGCTACCAGTCTAAAACAGCTGGTTCAGTTAGCTACCAGTCTAAAAGCTGGTTCAGCTAGCTACCAGTCCAAAACAGCTGGTTCAGCTAGCTACCAGTCTAAAACCACTGGTTCAGTTAGCTACCAGTCTAAAACAGCTGGTTCAGCTAGCTACCAGTCTAAAACAGCTGGTTCAGCTATCTACCAGTCCAAAACAGCTGGTTCAGCTAGCTACCAGTCTAAAACAGCTGGTTCAGTTAGCTACCAGTCTAAAACAGCTGGTTCAGTTAGCTACCAGTCTAAAACAGCTGGTTCAGCTAGCTACCAGTCTAAAACAGCTGGTTCAGTTAGCTACCAGTCTAAAACAGCTGGTTCAGCTAGCTACCAGTCTAAAACAGCTGGCTCAGCTAGCTACCAGTCTAAAACATTTGGTTCAGCTAGCTACCAGTCTAAAACAGCTGGTTCAGTTAGCTACCAGTCTAAAACAGCTGGTTCAGCTAGCTACCAGTCTAAAACAGCTGTTTCAGCTAGCTACCAGTCCAAAACATTTGGTTCAGCGAGCTACCAGTCTAAAACAGCTGGTTCAGTTAGCTACCAGTCTAAAACAGCTGGTTCAGCTAACAACCAGTCTAAAGCATCACTGAACCAGGAACAGTGGTAACCTACATTCATCTCTCTCTTCTTTCTCTCTCTCTCTTTCTCTTTCAAACAAGGCTATGAAGTCATTCAATTTCTCCATCCAAATTCGCTTCCAACCACAGAGAGTAATCAGACGCATGTTTGTATACGTTCCAGAGGCCGTGGCTCACCGTCCATGTTTCATAGCTCATTTGATTCCCTCCGTGTGTTGGTATGACTCACTACACAGGCCTTTACAGTATACACAGTGTCAGCTGGGATTTTAGGTTTTTGTTTGTGCTACTCTGTGTCCCTGCGTGCGTATCCCTGTGTGTGTGTGTGTGTGTGTGTGTGTGTGTGTGTGTGTGTGTGTGTGTGTGTGTGTGTGTGTGTGTGTGTGTGTGTGTG
Organism: Salvelinus fontinalis; assembly: GCF_029448725.1. Lineage (NCBI taxonomy): Eukaryota > Metazoa > Chordata > Actinopteri > Salmoniformes > Salmonidae > Salvelinus > Salvelinus fontinalis. Next base: position 162,437 of record NW_026600472.1, read on the forward strand.
TGTGTGTGTGTGTGTGTGTGTGTGTGTGTGTGTGTGTGTGTGTGTGTGTGTGTGTGTGTGTGTGTGTGTGTGTGTGTGTGTGTGTGTGTATGTGTGTGTGTGTGTTGTGTGTGTGTGTGTGTGTGTATGTGTGTGTGTTTCTGTGAAGAGGGCCTGTCTGTAATGTGTCAGTGACGTCCTGGGGAGAGGGGTCAGGGGTTAAGGGGAGGTTAAGTGCAGCTCTTACACGAGGAGAGGAGCAGGACAGCACCCTGGTGCATCACATGAACCGCTGCCAGAGCAGGGAGTTAGTAGCCAGCAGCAAGGTTGATGCAGAGGTCCTTGAACTGTACTCCCGCTCAGTGTGTGCGTGTGTGTGTGTGTTAGAGACAGAAAGACACACACACACATACAGTGTAGATTCACAGCCGACTCCTCCCTGTGATATGGCAGCTACTCTCCACATGTGATGATGGATACCCAATCATTTGGTCCATGTCCTGCAGACCTCTGTCTGAACAGTGGACACCACTAATTGCATTAGATACAGTAGGGATTGCCTCCAGTCAGCGATGCTGTCTATTGAGTCTCAGACAGGGATGCTGCTGAATGTATCAGGTAGAACTGACTATATCTTGGTTGCTATGTAGAAGCCTATAGTTTAATACAATACGGGGTAGAAATACGCTCCTTCCAGACAGATGATCATATTTGTCAGTTGGAGTTCTCAGCATGACACTGTAAATACAATACAGGGTTTCCTAGTGCTGCTGATCAGGAGATCTATCCTAAATGTACTGTCCCCTCAACTTTCAAGGTATGCAAACCATAACATGCACTTACATCAATTTACATTGTATCAGACACAGCTAAACAAAAAACAAAGATATTCTTGACGCTCATCATTTTATCTCCGCGCCATTAGCTGTGAAGTCCCCCGTGTCGACTCTATGGGAGGATGACACGCTTGTGATTTCATTACAGCGTTCTCTGTTTCTTCATCTGATATGCGATATGATCTTGGCTAGATGTCAGTTGTCTCCTCTCTAAGAAACTGTGAAGATGTGATTCTCCAGAGCTCTGGGTGGTTGTTGACAAGCACTATTTAGATGCTGCCTCTTTCTTTCTTGCTTGTTTTCCAAATGGCACCCTATTCTGTACATAGTGCACTACATTTGATCAGACCCCTATGGACCCTGGTCAAAAGTAGTGCACTACATAGGAAATAAGTTGCCATTTGGGACACAGACCTTATTTCTCCCAGCAGATTGGCCCTGGTTTCATACTAATGAATTAGACAAGGGTGCTAACGAGATGCAGCATGCCGAGAGAAGATGCTGACAGTTAGCTAACAGTTCTCTGGGACGGCAGTGGTCACCTCAGACCAGGAAGTATGTGAGATTATGTGATGAATTAGCAAGGACTGTATGTGAAGAATATTCCTTACTAGCATTTGATTTTGATGCTAGTTTGCAGAATAAACATCCCTTTTACACTGATCCATGATATGACTACGTACTGTAGTGTCGGGTATATACTGCATCATCGTCAGCATTAGACTGTATTAGAATTTGAATGACTGATATGTCAAATGGTTTGGGCAAGTCATTGGCTGAAATGTCTTTCAGTTTGTCCATATTTCTCTGGTTTGGCTGCCACTGTGCTATCAGAAATCACTGTTAAGCATCTCTTACTTACAGTAAGTAATGTATACATAACAGCCTGGGGTCAATGTAGTGATCATCTGTTTATAAAGGTCCATGACTTCACATATTTATATCACATAAATATCCATAGTCAAACGTACTTAATGACTCCAAGTACGAGTAACAGCTAATGAACTTCCTCTCAGGTGAAAATGTATCTCTTGCTACTCAGTAGTTTTGACAGTTAGTCTCATATCTGCATCGTGTCCTTGTTTGCTCCATCACTTAGAATGGAAACAGAAGGTATTGCCGGAGTCAAAAACAGATACCAGCATTCAGCTGTAAAAATGAACTCATGGGGGGAAAAGGAGAAAGAACTGCAGTGTACGAGCCGGCTCCCATTAAAGGAGAGTGTATATTCACCAAGCAACCTTGGCCTTTATATGTCTTGCTTAGATGATGCTTTTAGTATGATGTCTCTCTTTTATAAACGTTCTCGCCAACGAGATCAATCTCCCCACAGTCCCTTTATTTAGCCATTCGGCCGGATTATGAAAAATGTATTAATTACCATGAGAGCCTCCAGTAGAACATCACGTCACTTACACAGCTCAAAGTAGATTATTTATTTGTTTCCAAGGTACGGAGTGGACCTTTACTGGAGGTGAAGTTGGCACTTGACCCACCATAACCATGATTGCACTGAACACACACACACGCACGCACGCACGAACGCACGCACGCACGCACGCACACACACACACACACACACACACACACACACACACACACACACACACACACACACACACACACACACACAGCTACTGTATTGTATGACTTACTCCTTAGCCCCATCTGCATCACTCATCCACAGCACAGCAACCTCTCCTCTAGTTGTTCTTCTTGTCACTCACAGAGACGGTTCCAAAGGCCAAGCAACAGTGCAGATAGAGAGAGATTGAAGGCGGTGACTCTATCTATATTTTTTGTGCTGGTTAATGGTGTATTTTCAGAGTGTGAAGTGTAGTCTACCTACAGAAAGCTATTCATTTTCTTATCTCCTTGTGCCTAGCTTCCTTATGGCGCTGTGAAAGCCCTCCAGTGCTGTGCTGTTTCTCACTGCTTTAGACCAGCATTCTGTCATGTGTTAAAGGGAGTCAGTGTTTTGATATGGATTGCAGGGAACAAATGAAAGTGAAGTTTGGTCAGACCAACCTGTGAAATATCCAGCTAACAGCATGATTTGTTTCGATATCTGATCCATGTACTTCAGGAAAAGCAGGGTTTGAAATATAATATCATAATTGTATCAAAATATTAAATCCTGTGATTGTATCTTGAATAACTCTGGCAGACTCTGTCTCCCCACAGAGCGACGACAGACCTGTCTCATTTACAATGATTGATTAATCCAACAATTAAAATTCCTCTCTCCGAGAATGTTTTGATTAATATTCTTGTCTTGAGGTTCCGAACCACCCATGATGACATTGAAAAATAAATAAACACCCAGAACTCAAGAAGAAGAATTCTCCGACAGAGGAGCTCAATCTACCCGGGTAGAAGAAGAAGAAAAAAAGTCCCATATTCCGTGGGTGATTGACAAGTCTGACATATGGAATAGTTCACCTATTCCCCAGTGACAGACAGATGGGGAGAGGGGAGAGGCGGGTAAACTTGCCTGCGAGGCGGAGTATGATTTTGGAGATTCGGAGCCGTCTGATCAAAAGGACTCGACATCTCTTCTACTAAATTTAGCACCAGTGGCAATTAGTACCGGAGTCACACAGTCACTCCCGGAGCAGCTGACAAACTGTGCCTTAACAAGTCAGAGATGTTGATCTAGGTTTGATGGATTTATATGCTAGTGTGTTTTGGTTTGTGTGTGTGTGTGTGTGTGTGTGTGTGTGTGTGTGTGTGTGTGTGTGTGTGTGTGTGTGTGTGTGTGTGTGTGTGTGTGTGTGTGTGTGTGTGTGTGTGTGTGTGTGTGTGTGTGTGTGTGTGTGTGTGTGTGTGTGTGTGTGTGTGTGTGTGTGTGTGTGTGTGTGTGTGGCTATTGATTTTGTTTGTTTATGGGAAAAAGGGAGATTGAGGGAAAGAGAGAGAAGAAAAGAGAGATGAGAGAGGAACGAAGACATGACCTCAAAGCTTACCTGCAGTGGCGGGCGTGTTGGCGGTGACCGTGCACTGGGGCCTTTGGCTATAGGGTGCCTGCAAAATCTCAATATTAATTTTGCATGGTCCCCCAGTTATCTACACACGGGACCCTATAGTTCTACACATGATTTGTCATTAGTCAATCACGTTGTTCAACACAAACCACTGTGAAAGACCTCATTGTCACGACTTCCGCTGAAGTTGGTGCCTCTCCTTGTGAGGGCGGCGTTCGGCGGTCGACATCACCGACTTTCTAGCCTCCACCGATCTACATTCCTTTTTCCATTTGTTTTTGTCTGTATTGTACACACCTGGTTCCCATTACATTTGAATTATTTCCCTATTTAACCGTCTGGAGCCATCATGGTTTTGTGCGTGTTTATTGTTGTCAGTTGTCTCGTTTATGTGATTCTGGATTTTCGTTCTCCTTTTGGAAGATAATTTTTGAGTAAAGTTCCTATTATTATTCATCTCTGTGTCCTGCGCCTGACTCCGCCTTACCCACATCACCTAGACTCTGACACTCATGCTAATAGACACTGAAAAACAGGCCTACAAGTAATTTGCTCAACAACATATCCCAGTCATGGTTATAAAAAAACAAAAACAAAAAAAATGCCACTATATACCAGTTACCTAAATATTTGAATATATTGATGACAATAAATCTATTTGGTATACATATAAAATGTTATTGTTGTGCAAAGGCTGCTGGGAAATATGCAAATACTGTCAAATGATATTGTTATTTTTGGCCACCCGTAAGTGTAAATGTCTTTCTAGTTCATCTCCTCTGTTGACTTTCAACTACTGTTGCAATTTACATCGGGGCCCACTGATGAATCTAGCACAGGGTTCCATGACGATGTAGTCACGCCACTGATGAATCTAGCACAGGGTTCCGTGATGATGTAGTCACGCCACTGATGAATCTAGCACAGGGTTCCGTGATGATGTAGTCACGCCACTGATGAATCTAGCACAGGGTTCCGTGATGATGTAGTCACGCCACTGATGAATCTAGCACAGGGTTCCGTGATGATGTAGTCACGCCACTGATGAATCTAGCACAGGGTTCCGTGATGATGTAGTCACACCACTGATGAATCTAGCACAGGGTTCCGTGATGATGTAGTCACGCCACTGATGAATCTAGCACAGGGTTCCGTGATGATGTAGTCACGCCACTGATGAATCTAGCACAGGGTTCCGTGATGATGTAGTCACACCACTGATGAATCTAGCACAGGGTTCCGTGATGATGTAGTCACGCCACTGATGAATCTAGCACAGGGTTCCGTGATGATGTAGTCACGCCACTGATGAATCTAGCATAGGGTTCCGTGATGATGTAGTCACGCCACTGATGAATCTAGCATAGGGTTCCGTGATGATGTAGTCACGCCACTGATGAATCTATCATTAGGTTCCGTGATGATGTAGTCACACCACTGATGAATCTAGCACAGGGTTCCGTGATGATGTAGTCACGCCACTGATGAATCTAGCACAGGGTTCCGTGATGATGTAGTCACGCCACTGATGAATCTAGCACAGGGATCCGTGATGATGTAGTCACGCCACTGATGAATCTAGCACAGGGTTCCGTGATGATGTAGTCACGCCACTGATGAATCTAGCACAGGGTTCCGTGATGATGTAGTCGCGCCACTGATGAATCTAGCACAGGGTTCCGTGATGATGTAGTCACACCACTGATGAATCTATCATTAGGTTCCGTGATGATGTAGTCACGCCACTGATGAATCTAGCACAGGGTTCCGTGATGATGTAGTCACGCCACTGATGAATCTAGCACAGGGTTCCGTGATGATGTAGTCATGCCACTGCTTCCCTATCTGATTTTCATTTCCCAGTTAATGACAGAAACACAGTTATGTTCTCAAAGCATATTTTGGTCTTCCCCAAAACATCTTAAACCACGTGGAAACCCTGGAAGAGGAACTCAGAGCAGAACAAAATACATGACAAAGGTGTGTGTGTGTGTGTGTGTGTGTGTGTGTGTGTGTGTGTGTGTGTGTGTGTGTGTGTGTGTGTGTGTGTGTGTGTGTGTGTGTGTGTGTGTGTGTGTGTGTGTGTGTGTGTGTGTGTGTGTGTGTGTGTGTGTGTGTGTGTGTGTGTGTGTGTGTGATGTTGTCTTATCTGTCTGCCTTAGCAGCACTGTACCCGTCACTATGTTTGTTGTCTTAGTGGCAGATTGAGATAGTTTGTGTGTGTGTGTGTGTGTTTTTTCAGTGTGTGTCTATTGACTTTGTTTGTTTAATTACGGGAGAGGGAAAAAGAGAGAGATAGAGAGAAGAAAAGAGAGATGAGAAAGAAATCAAGACATGACCTCATAGCTTCCCTGTCTGTTTTTCATTTCCCAATTAATGACAGAGAAAGTTAGCTACTCAAAGCATAGTGTGGTCTTCCCCAAAACATCCTAAACTACCGTGGAAACCCTGGAAGAGGAACTCAGAGCAGAATCAAAGACATAACAAAGGAGTGCTGTGGGCCAACTGAAATCTCTTAGTGAAAGTATCTGACGCCAGGTACATAGTCGTTAGTTACATAGATAGTCATTGTGTAAACCTCTGAGATGGCACACAACCACGTCCGTTCTGAGCAGATTCTCACTCTCTCTCAGGATGTTGGCCATCCTTGTGAAGTACTGGGGATGTTTCTAAGCTCTGAGAGAGAGAGAGAGAGAGAGAGAGAGAGAGAGAGAGAGAGAGAGAGAGAGAGAGAGAGAGAGAGAGAGATACAACGGGAGAGATACAACGGGAGAGATACAACGGGAGAGATACAACGGGAGAGAGAGAGAGATACAACGGGAGAGAAAGTCAGAGAGGGAGAGAGATGGAAGAGATGAAGAGAGTGAGAGATAAAGTGAGAGAGAGATGAACGAGAGAGCGAAACAGAGAGGGGAGAGTAGGAGAGACAGATGAACGAGAGAGAGAAACAGAGAGGGGAGAGTAGGAGAGAGAGATGAACGAGAGAGAGAAACGAACAGGGGGAGAGTAGGAGAGATAGATGAAAGAGAGAAAAACAGAGAGGGGAGAGTAGGAGAGAGAGATGAAGAGAGAGAAACAGAGAGGGGAGAGTAGGAGAGAGAGATGAAAGAGAGAGAAACAGAGAGGGGAGAGTAGGAGAGAGAGAGATGAAAGAGAGAGAAACAGAGAAGGGAGAGTAGGAGAGAGAGATGGAAGAGAGAGAAACAGAGAAGGGAGAGTAGGAGAGAGAGATGGAAGAGAGAGAAACAAACAGGGGGAGAGTAGGAGAGAGAGATGGAAGAGAGAGAAACAGAGAAGGGAGAGTAGGAGAGAGAGCTATGAAAGAGAGAGAAACAAACAGGGGGAGAGTAGGAGAGAGAGAGATGGAAGAGAGAGAAACAGAGAGGGAGAGTAGGAGAGAGAGATATGAAAGAGAGAGAAACAGAGAGGGGAGAGTAGGAGAGAGATATGAAAGAGAGAGAAACAGAGAGGGGAGAGTAGGAGAGAGAGATGGAAGAGAGAGAAACAGAGAGGGGAGAGTAGGAATGAGAGATATGAAAGAGAGAGAAACAAACAGGGGGAGAGTAGGAGAGAGAGATGGAAGAGAGAGAAACAGAGAGGGGAGAGTAGGAGAGAGAGATATGAAAGAGAGAGAAACAGAGAGGGGAGAGTAGGAGAGAGAGATGAAAGAGAGAGAAACAGAGAGGGGAGAGTAGGAGAGAGAGATGAAAGAGAGAGAAACAGAGAGGGGAGAGTAGGAGAGAGAGATGGAAGAGAGAGAAACAG